>NW_026973910.1:300000-420999 GCF_034640455.1 Diachasmimorpha longicaudata | reverse complement strand
ATACTTAATAATCAGTAAATAATTACAATTGTTATAAACAAAATATAATGGAAAAATTCCGAAAAATATGGTTACAATCATAAAATGAACTTTGCAATATCCAGAATACGGAATCATTAGAAATTTTCCTTAATATTCATACACAAAAACGTTCTGAATTAAATAAAAATACTCACACACGCGCGCATGTAAAAGCGTATATCCATGTGATCGATTAAACTTTTCGGATTTTTAGAAGCTTTCATATGGGAAATATCGAAAAATGTTTAAGATAAAAAGTTTATTATAAATCAGGAACTCTATGATTATGAAAGAAAACATTCAAAAAGTTAAAAGACAATTTTGTTGTCTACTGACATGTCAATGAAATCACGATGGAAAATTCAAGAAAAATGTTAAATAATTCGAGTTTAGTATACATAATGAAAATATGGAGGAAAATATCAGAGAAATGGAAATAGAAAAATGTCAAATATTAGGTCATGAGACACTTTAAACAATTAATGCCTAATAACGTATAAACAAACTTACATAATCGAAAACCAAAATCAACAAGCATTAGTTTATTGAATTCACAATATAATCAGCTGTAATTTGGATTTTTAAAGTTATAAATTATGGCGTAAATAGCTAATAGGCACATTTTCAAGGTCAAATCTTTAATTGTGAATATCTCCGAAAATTGTTGAGATAAAAATCTAAAATTTTGTACAGAAGGATGATAAATCGAGGTCTTTCAGATACACTAGAGCGCATTCATCTAAATTGATAAATAACATTGTTATCAATTATCAAAATATTATAAAAATAGATGAAACACGATTTTTTTGTTATAATCACATTTCTAGTACTAAAATAGGTTCAAAAATGAATTTTGTCAAAAAAGTTAAGAAACAATGTTAATAGACTAAAATTTACATTGACAGTACCATAAGGACATCACAAGGAAACGTTAAAGCCATAGTGACAAACAAATTTAAATTTTGCTCAAAAGCAATTATTTTATAATGTAAAATAGCATTAATAATTTAAAATTTCAAATAATGTTAAAATTAAAGCTGAAATAGAATTTAAAAGAGCATAGTGGGTCCCACAGTATTAGCCATATGCCATACACAGTACATAGGGACACACTCGACGTGTGATCCCCACTCTCAGCAGCAAGTCTCCCACGCAACGCACTACGCCCACTCCTGCGCGCCAGAGACACTCCGTGTATTACGTCTTTATTCTACTCGATGTACCTCTCGACGCTGGAGCAAACAGTCAGTTCAACGCCAACTCTTGAAATCGCCGGTCATACGCTCCGGAGAGCTCCGTGAATTAAATTCAAAGTAACCAGTTCGGACTTGGAATAATTTGTGAATTGTGGACTTATAAATTTCTCGCGTTCTGTCCTCTTGGACATAAAAATGTTTTAAAATATTTCTTTACGATTCTATCTTAGGCCGGTGAACATTTAATAACTTAGAAATTCTACTCTATTCGGCAATTAACTTCGAAAATAAATTTTTCATTTTAATATAATTTTCATCGTGAAAATTTCCAGTCCACAATTCCAGATTTAAATAAATAATTTTCGTTTAAACCGATAATTCCGGTCCGATTTTGACGGTGCATTGTACTGACTGCGCGCTCCATTTTATTCTTTTTGAAATTTAAATAAATATTAAATTAGATTTTTCGGTCGTTCTGTAAATCACAACATTTGGTGTCTTCTCAAAAATAATACACATCCTATTCCATCCTATCAACCCCGTTGGTTTACTGATAAATTCAGCAAACTTGCGGCTGATAAAAGTCGACTATGGAGAACTGTGGCTGACTGGCTAGGTTAGCGTCAGGATTATCTGATGTGATCCTGGTGAGGCAAGTCGCGTTCTTCTAGGTTAACTATCAACCCCGCTGGTTTTTGAGGACTACTAACTGGCCCTTTTGGGACGGTCTGTTGATTTTGGAAACCTGCGGTTGATATCCGTCAACCCCGCTTTCTCGTGGATCAATTAATCGTCCCTTACGGATGATTCTTTGGACCTGAGATTATGCGGTTGACATTTCTTCCTAATTTTTGGTTTGTTCCCTATATAGATTCCTATAAATTATTTTACCCATTCCTCATCCGAATAAAATCCTATTTTTTACCGAATACATCGCTCGGGTATTTTACAATGCACTCGACGTCAAAATCTTAAAACAAGTAATAAATAAATAAATAAATTTACGTGAATAATCTGTCCATACTGGAATGTTTTATTTAGAAATTTGAAAACAAATATATCGGAAGTGAAAAATAAAGAACTGAACGTGTGTAATCGAAGGAGCATTCCACAGCCTGTCAGAACACGGTTGGACTTCTCCGACGGCCCAAATTACCATCATCATCTGAGCTTTCAGTACTGATCCGGTGTACCTTCATCGCACTATTGCCAGACGAGTCAGGAAAAAGGAATAAGGGTGAGTCTAGTGAAAACAACCATTATTTTCTCTACCCCGGAGGTCGATTGATACTCCAAAAATTAGAGTCTTTGAAAATAAATTGTTCGGTTCTCGCGAAAATTCGGAAAACACGACAGTGCAGGTGTGAATTTTGTCAACCTAGTTTCGGCAAGCTTAGTGATTTTCGGCTACCGCTCGACGAATTTCGCTTATATTAGGCTTCCCCAAAATCAAAAATTCATGCCGCGACAATGTACTTCAACAAATCGGAAATACATCACTCGGAAAATTAAATTCCAATCTATTTTTATCCGATCTAGTGAGAATACGTAACAGTGAACGATTTGTCTTCGAGAAAAAGTCGATTATACATATGCGTTTTTACGACATCGTGGGAATCACTTTTTTTTGGCTGCACCTACACAAAATCTGGTATCATATTCGGTTCCAGCACGTCGAATCACCAAGGAAACTGATGCAACATCGTTTTCTTCGCGACCACAGCTCACGAAAAACTCAATCATAGAAGTTGATATTCGTGTCCGATACGATGGCATATAACTTGAGTACACATTGTCGTAGGCCGATGAAACCGCGTGCAATAGCTTCGTCTCGTCGAACTACACGAGTGCAATGCGCGAAGTTTGCGTGTGAACGATTTGTCTTCGAGAAAAAGTCGATTATACATATGCGTTTTTACGACATCGTGGGAATCACTTTTTTTTGGCTGCACCTAGACAAAATCTGGCATCATATTCGGTTTCAGCACGTCGAATAACCAAGGAAACTGATGCAACATCCTTTTCTTCGCGACCACAGCTCACGAAAAACTCAATCATAGAAGTTGATATTCGTGTCCGATATGATGGCATATAACTTGAGTACACATTGTCGTAGGCCGATGAAACCGCGTGCAATAGCTTCATCTCGTCGAACTACACGAGTGCAATGCGCGAAGTTTGCGTGTGAACGATTTGTCTTCGAGAAAAAGTCGATTATACATATGCGTTTTTACGACATCGTGGGAATCACTTTTTTTTGGCTGCACCTAGACAAAATCTGGCATCATATTCGGTTTCAGCACGTCGAATAACCAAGGAAACTGATGCAACATCGTTTTCTTCGCGACCACAGCTCACGAAAAACTCAATCATAGAAGTTGATATTCGTGTCCGATACGATGGCATATAACTTGAGTACACATTGTCGTAGGCCGATGAAACCGCGTGCAATAGCTTCGTCTCGTCGAACTACACGAGTGCAATACGCGAAGTTTGCGTCTGAACGATTTGTCTTCGAGAAAAAGTCGATTATACATATGCGTTTTTACGCGAAGCAGGATTTTTTGGCGCCACTTTTTGGGCGTCGGACTTTTTGGCGCCACGTTTTTGGCGCTGGACTTTTTGGCGCCCATATATATTTCCCCGTATAACATCAGCGCCAAAATGTACCGGCGCCAAAAAACGGCCGCCAAAACGTCGGCGCCGAAACGTCCGCGCCAAACAGTCGTGCACCGGTTTTTACGACATCCTGGGAATCACTTTTTTTTGGCTGCACCTAGACAAAATCTGGCATCATATTCGGTTTCAGCACGTCGAATAACCGAGGAAACTGATGCAACATCCTTTTCTTCGCGACCACAGCTCACGAAAAACTCAATCATAGAAGTTGATATTCGTGTCCGATACGATGGCATATAACTTGAGTACACATTGTCGTAGGCCGATGAAACCGCGTGCAATAGCTCCATCTCGTCGAACTACACGAGTGCAATGCGCGAAGTTTGCGTGTGAACGATTTGTCTTCGAGAAAAAGTCGATTATACATATGCGTTTTTACGACATCGTGGGAATCACTTTTTTTTGGCTGCACCTAGACAAAATCTGGCATCATATTCGGTTTCAGCACGTCGAATAACCAAGGAAACTGATGCAACATCGTTTTCTTCGCGACCACAGCTCACGAAAAACTCAATCATAGAAGTTGATATTCGTGTCCGATATGATGGCATATAACTTGAGTACACATTGTCGTAGGCCGATGAAACCGGGTGCAATAGCTTCGTCTCGTCGAACTACACGAGTGCAATGCGCGAAGTTTGCGTGTGAACGATTTGTCTTCGAGAAAAAGTCGATTATACATATGCGTTTTTACGACATCGTGGGAATCACTTTTTTTTGGCTGCACCTACACAAAATCTGGCATCATATTCGGTTTCAGCACGTCGAATAACCAAGGAAACTGATGCAACATCCTTTTCTTCGCGACCACAGCTCACGAAAAACTCAATCATAGAAGTTGATATTCGTGTCCGATATGATGGCATATAACTTGAGTACACATTGTCGTAGGCCGATGAAACCGCGTGCAATAGCTTCATCTCGTCGAACTACACGAGTGCAATGCGCGAAGTTTGCGTGTGAACGATTTGTCTTCGAGAAAAAGTCGATTATACATATGCGTTTTTACGACATCGTGGGAATCACTTTTTTTTGGCTGCACCTAGACAAAATCTGGCATCATATTCGGTTTCAGCACGTCGAATAACCAAGGAAACTGATGCAACATCGTTTTCTTCGCGACCACAGCTCACGAAAAACTCAATCATAGAAGTTGATATTCGTGTCCGATTTGATGGCATATAACTTAAGTACACATTGTCGTAGGCCGATGAAACCGCGTGCAATAGCTTCGTCTCGTCGAACTACACGAGTGCAATGCGCGAAGTTTGCGGGTGAACGATTTGTCTTCGAGAAAAAGTCGATTATACATATGCGTTTTTACGACATCGTGGGAATCACTTTTTTTTGGCTGCACCTACACAAAATCTGGTATCATATTCGGTTCCAGCACGTCGAATCACCAAGGAAACTGATGCAACATCGTTTTCTTCGCGACCACAGCTCACGAAAAACTCAATCATAGAAGTTGATATTCGTGTCCGATACGATGGCATATAACTTGAGTACACATTGTCGTAGGCCGATGAAACCGCGTGCAATAGCTTCGTCTCGTCGAACTACACGAGTGCAATGCGCGAAGTTTGCGTGTGAACGATTTGTCTTCGAGAAAAAGTCGATTATACATATGCGTTTTTACGACATCCTGGGAATCACTTTTTTTTGGCGGCACCTAGACAAAATCTGGCATCATATTCGGTTTCAGCACGTCGAATAACCGAGGAAACTGATGCAACATCCTTTTCTTCGCGACCACAGCTCACGAAAAACTCAATCATAGAAGTTGATATTCGTGTCCGATATGATGGCATATAACTTGAGTACACATTGTCGTAGGCCGATGAAACCGCGTGCAATAGCTTCGTCTCGTCGAACTACACGAGTGCAATGCGCGAAGTTTGCGTGTGAACGATTTGTCTTCGAGAAAAAGTCGATTATACATATGCGTTTTTACGACATCGTGGGAATCACTTTTTTTTGGCTGCACCTAGACAAAATCTGGTATCATATTCGGTTCCAGCACGTCGAATCACCAAGGAAACTGATGCAACATCGTTTTCTTCGCGACCACAGCTCACGAAAAACTCAATCATAGAAGTTGATATTCGTGTCCGATACGATGGCATATAACTTGAGTACACATTGTCGTAGGCCGATGAAACCGCGTGCAATAGCTTCGTCTCGTCGAACTACACGAGTGCAATGCGCGAAGTTTGCGTGTGAACGATTTGTCTTCGAGAAAAAGTCGATTATACATATGCGTTTTTACGACATCCTGGGAATCACTTTTTTTTGGCGGCACCTAGACAAAATCTGGCATCATATTCGGTTTCAGCACGTCGAATAACCGAGGAAACTGATGCAACATCCTTTTCTTCGCGACCACAGCTCACGAAAAACTCAATCATAGAAGTTGATATTCGTGTCCGATATGATGGCATATAACTTGAGTACACATTGTCGTAGGCCGATGAAACCGCGTGCAATAGCTTCGTCTCGTCGAACTACACGAGTGCAATGCGCGAAGTTTGCGTGTGAACGATTTGTCTTCGAGAAAAAGTCGATTATACATATGCGTTTTTACGACATCGTGGGAATCACTTTTTTTTGGCTGCACCTAGACAAAATCTGGTATCATATTCGGTTCCAGCACGTCGAATCACCAAGGAAACTGATGCAACATCGTTTTCTTCGCGACCACAGCTCACGAAAAACTCAATCATAGAAGTTGATATTCGTGTCCGATACGATGGCATATAACTTGAGTACACATTGTCGTAGGCCGATGAAACCGCGTGCAATAGCTTCGTCTCGTCGAACTACACGAGTGCAATGCGCGAAGTTTGCGTGTGAACGATTTGTCTTCGAGAAAAAGTCGATTATACATATGCGTTTTTACGACATCCTGGGAATCACTTTTTTTTGGCGGCACCTAGACAAAATCTGGCATCATATTCGGTTTCAGCACGTCGAATAACCGAGGAAACTGATGCAACATCCTTTTCTTCGCGACCACAGCTCACGAAAAACTCAATCATAGAAGTTGATATTCGTGTCCGATATGATGGCATATAACTTGAGTACACATTGTCGTAGGCCGATGAAACCGCGTGCAATAGCTTCGTCTCGTCGAACTACACGAGTGCAATGCGCGAAGTTTGCGTGTGAACGATTTGTCTTCGAGAAAAAGTCGATTATACATATGCGTTTTTACGACATCGTGGGAATCACTTTTTTTTGGCTGCACCTACACAAAATCTGGTATCATATTCGGTTCCAGCACGTCGAATCACCAAGGAAACTGATGCAACATCGTTTTCTTCGCGACCACAGCTCACGAAAAACTCAATCATAGAAGTTGATATTCGTGTCCGATACGATGGCATATAACTTGAGTACACATTGTCGTAGGCCGATGAAACCGCGTGCAATAGCTTCGTCTCGTCGAACTACACGAGTGCAATGCGCGAAGTTTGCTTGTGAACGATTTGTCTTCGAGAAAAAGTCGATTATACATATGCGTTTTTACGACATCGTGGGAATCACTTTTTTTTGGCGGCACCTAGACAAAATCTGGCATCATATTCGGTTTCAGCACGTCGAATAACCAAGGAAACTGATGCAACATCCTTTTCTTCGCGACCACAGCTCACGAAAAACTCAATCATAGAAGTTGATATTCGTGTCCGATATGATGGCATATAACTTGAGTACACATTGTCGTAGGCCGATGAAACCGCGTGCAATAGCTTCATCTCGTCGAACTACACGAGTGCAATGCGCGAAGTTTGCGTGTGAACGATTTGTCTTCGAGAAAAAGTCGATTATACATATGCGTTTTTACGACATCGTGGGAATCACTTTTTTTTGGCTGCACCTAGACAAAATCTGGCATCATATTCGGTTTCAGCACGTCGAATAACCAAGGAAACTGATGCAACATCGTTTTCTTCGCGACCACAGCTCACGAAAAACTCAATCATAGAAGTTGATATTCGTGTCCGATACGATGGCATATAACTTGAGTACACATTGTCGTAGGCCGATGAAACCGCGTGCAATAGCTTCGTCTCGTCGAACTACACGAGTGCAATACGCGAAGTTTGCGTGTGAACGATTTGTCTTCGAGAAAAAGTCGATTATACATATGCGTTTTTACGCGAAGCAGGATTTTTTGGCGCCACTTTTTGGGCGTCGGACTTTTTGGCGCCACGTTTTTGGCGCTGGACTTTTTGGCGCCCATATATATTTCCCCGTATAACATCAGCGCCAAAATGTACCGGCGCCAAAAAACGGCCGCCAAAACGTCGGCGCCGAAACGTCCGCGCCAAACAGTCGTGCACCGGTTTTTACGACATCCTGGGAATCACTTTTTTTTGGCTGCACCTAGACAAAATCTGGCATCATATTCGGTTTCAGCACGTCGAATAACCGAGGAAACTGATGCAACATCCTTTTCTTCGCGACCACAGCTCACGAAAAACTCAATCATAGAAGTTGATATTCGTGTCCGATACGATGGCATATAACTTGAGTACACATTGTCGTAGGCCGATGAAACCGCGTGCAATAGCTCCATCTCGTCGAACTACACGAGTGCAATGCGCGAAGTTTGCGTGTGAACGATTTGTCTTCGAGAAAAAGTCGATTATACATATGCGTTTTTACGACATCGTGGGAATCACTTTTTTTTGGCTGCACCTAGACAAAATCTGGCATCATATTCGGTTTCAGCACGTCGAATAACCAAGGAAACTGATGCAACATCGTTTTCTTCGCGACCACAGCTCACGAAAAACTCAATCATAGAAGTTGATATTCGTGTCCGATATGATGGCATATAACTTGAGTACACATTGTCGTAGGCCGATGAAACCGGGTGCAATAGCTTCGTCTCGTCGAACTACACGAGTGCAATGCGCGAAGTTTGCGTGTGAACGATTTGTCTTCGAGAAAAAGTCGATTATACATATGCGTTTTTACGACATCGTGGGAATCACTTTTTTTTGGCTGCACCTACACAAAATCTGGCATCATATTCGGTTTCAGCACGTCGAATAACCAAGGAAACTGATGCAACATCGTTTTCTTCGCGACCACAGCTCACGAAAAACTCAATCATAGAAGTTGATATTCGTGTCCGATACGATGGCATATAACTTGAGTACACATTGTCGTAGGCCGATGAAACCGCGTGCAATAGCTTCGTCTCGTCGAACTACACGAGTGCAATGCGCGAAGTTTGCGTGTGAACGATTTGTCTTCGAGAAAAAGTCGATTATACATATGCGTTTTTACGACATCGTGGGAATCACTTTTTTTTGGCTGCACCTAGACAAAATCTGGCATCATATTCGGTTTCAGCACGTCGAATAACCAAGGAAACTGATGCAACATCCTTTTCTTCGCGACCACAGCTCACGAAAAACTCAATCATAGAAGTTGATATTCGTGTCCGATATGATGGCATATAACTTGAGTACACATTGTCGTAGGCCGATGAAACCGCGTGCAATAGCTTCATCTCGTCGAACTACACGAGTGCAATGCGCGAAGTTTGCGTGTGAACGATTTGTCTTCGAGAAAAAGTCGATTATACATATGCGTTTTTACGACATCGTGGGAATCACTTTTTTTTGGCTGCACCTAGACAAAATCTGGCATCATATTCGGTTTCAGCACGTCGAATAACCAAGGAAACTGATGCAACATCGTTTTCTTCGCGACCACAGCTCACGAAAAACTCAATCATAGAAGTTGATATTCGTGTCCGATATGATGGCATATAACTTAAGTACACATTGTCGTAGGCCGATGAAACCGCGTGCAATAGCTTCGTCTCGTCGAACTACACGAGTGCAATGCGCGAAGTTTGCGGGTGAACGATTTGTCTTCGAGAAAAAGTCGATTATACATATGCGTTTTTACGACATCGTGGGAATCACTTTTTTTTGGCTGCACCTACACAAAATCTGGTATCATATTCGGTTCCAGCACGTCGAATCACCAAGGAAACTGATGCAACATCGTTTTCTTCGCGACCACAGCTCACGAAAAACTCAATCATAGAAGTTGATATTCGTGTCCGATACGATGGCATATAACTTGAGTACACATTGTCGTAGGCCGATGAAACCGCGTGCAATAGCTTCGTCTCGTCGAACTACACGAGTGCAATGCGCGAAGTTTGCGTGTGAACGATTTGTCTTCGAGAAAAAGTCGATTATACATATGCGTTTTTACGACATCGTGGGAATCACTTTTTTTTGGCTGCACCTACACAAAATCTGGTATCATATTCGGTTCCAGCACGTCGAATCACCAAGGAAACTGATGCAACATCGTTTTCTTCGCGACCACAGCTCACGAAAAACTCAATCATAGAAGTTGATATTCGTGTCCGATACGATGGCATATAACTTGAGTACACATTGTCGTAGGCCGATGAAACCGCGTGCAATAGCTTCGTCTCGTCGAACTACACGAGTGCAATGCGCGAAGTTTGCGTGTGAACGATTTGTCTTCGAGAAAAAGTCGATTATACATATGCGTTTTTACGACATCCTGGGAATCACTTTTTTTTGGCGGCACCTAGACAAAATCTGGCATCATATTCGGTTTCAGCACGTCGAATAACCGAGGAAACTGATGCAACATCCTTTTCTTAGCGACCACAGCTCACGAAAAACTCAATCATAGAAGTTGATATTCGTGTCCGATATGATGGCATATAACTTGAGTACACATTGTCGTAGGCCGATGAAACCGCGTGCAATAGCTTCGTCTCGTCGAACTACACGAGTGCAATGCGCGAAGTTTGCGTGTGAACGATTTGTCTTCGAGAAAAAGTCGATTATACATATGCGTTTTTACGACATCGTGGGAATCACTTTTTTTTGGCTGCACCTACACAAAATCTGGTATCATATTCGGTTCCAGCACGTCGAATCACCAAGGAAACTGATGCAACATCGTTTTCTTCGCGACCACAGCTCACGAAAAACTCAATCATAGAAGTTGATATTCGTGTCCGATACGATGGCATATAACTTGAGTACACATTGTCGTAGGCCGATGAAACCGCGTGCAATAGCTTCGTCTCGTCGAACTACACGAGTGCAATGCGCGAAGTTTGCGTGTGAACGATTTGTCTTCGAGAAAAAGTCGATTATACATATGCGTTTTTACGACATCCTGGGAATCACTTTATTTTGGCGGCACCTAGACAAAATCTGGCATCATATTCGGTTTCAGCACGTCGAATAACCGAGGAAACTGATGCAACATCCTTTTCTTCGCGACCACAGCTCACGAAAAACTCAATCATAGAAGTTGATATTCGTGTCCGATACGATGGCATATAACTTGAGTACACATTGTCGTAGGCCGATGAAACCGCGTGCAATAGCTTCGTCTCGTCGAACTACACGAGTGCAATGCGCGAAGTTTGCGTGTGAACGATTTGTCTTCGAGAAAAAGTCGATTATACATATGCGTTTTTACGACATCGTGGGAATCACTTTTTTTTGGCTGCACCTAGACAAAATCTGGCATCATATTCGGTTACAGCACGTCGAATAACCAAGGAAACTGATGCAACATCGTTTTCTTCGCGACCACAGCTCACGAAAAACTCAATCATAGAAGTTGATATTCGTGTCCGATATGATGGCATATAACTTGAGTACACATTGTCGTAGGCCGATAAAACCGCGTGCAATAGCTTCATCTCGTCGAACTACACGTGTGCAATGCGCGAAGTTTGCGTGTGAACGATTTGTCTTCGAGAAAAAGTCGATTATACATATGCGTTTTTACGACTTCGTAGGAATCACTATTTTTTGGCTGCACCTAGACAAACTCTGGCATCATATTCGGTTTCAGCACGTCGAATAACCAAGGAAACTGATGCAACATCGTTTTCTTCGCGACCACAGCTCACGAAAAACTCAATCATAGAAGTTGATATTCGTGTCCGATACGATGGCATATAACTTGAGTACACATTGTCGTAGGCCGATGAAACCGCGTGCAATAGCTTCATCTCGTCGAACTACACGAGTGCAATGCGCGAAGTTTGCGTGTGAACGATTTGTCTTCGAGAAAAAGTCGATTATACATATGCGTTTTTACGACATCGTGGGAATCACTTTTTTTTGGCTGCACCTAGACAAAATCTGGCATCATATTCGGTTTCAGCACGTCGAATAACCAAGGAAACTGATGCAACATCGTTTTCTTCGCGACCACAGCTCACGAAAAACTCAATCATAGAAGTTGATATTCGTGTCCGATATGATGGCATATAACTTGAGTACACATTGTCGTAGGCCGATGAAACCGCGTGCAATAGCTTCGTCTCGTCGAACTACACGAGTGCAATGCGCGAAGTTTGCGTGTGAACGATTTGTCTTCGAGAAAAAGTCGATTATACATATGCGTTTTTACGACATCGTGGGAATCACTTTTTTTTGGCTGCACCTAGACAAAATCTGGCATCATATTCGGTTTCAGCACGTCGAATAACCAAGGAAACTGATGCAACATCGTTTTCTTCGCGACCACAGCTCACGAAAAACTCAATCATAGAAGTTGATATTCGTGTCCGATATGATGGCATATAACTTGAGTACACATTGTCGTAGGCCGATGAAACCGGGTGCAATAGCTTCGTCTCGTCGAACTACACGAGTGCAATGCGCGAAGTTTGCGTGTGAACGATTTGTCTTCGAGAAAAAGTCGATTATACATATGCGTTTTTACGACATGGTGGGAATCACTTTTTTTTGGCTGCACCTACACAAAATCTGGCATCATATTCGGTTTCAGCACGTCGAATAACCAAGGAAACTGATGCAACATCGTTTTCTTCGCGACCACAGCTCACGAAAAACTCAATCATAGAAGTTGATATTCGTGTCCGATACGATGGCATATAACTTGAGTACACATTGTCGTAGGCCGATGAAACCGCGTGCAATAGCTTCGTCTCGTCGAACTACACGAGTGCAATGCGCGAAGTTTGCGTGTGAACGATTTGTCTTCGAGAAAAAGTCGATTATACATATGCGTTTTTACGACATCGTGGGAATCACTTTTTTTTGGCTGCACCTAGACAAAATCTGGCATCATATTCGGTTTCAGCACGTCGAATAACCAAGGAAACTGATGCAACATCCTTTTCTTCGCGACCACAGCTCACGAAAAACTCAATCATAGAAGTTGATATTCGTGTCCGATATGATGGCATATAACTTGAGTACACATTGTCGTAGGCCGATGAAACCGCGTGCAATAGCTTCATCTCGTCGAACTACACGAGTGCAATGCGCGAAGTTTGCGTGTGAACGATTTGTCTTCGAGAAAAAGTCGATTATACATATGCGTTTTTACGACATCGTGGGAATCACTTTTTTTTGGCTGCACCTAGACAAAATCTGGCATCATATTCGGTTTCAGCACGTCGAATAACCAAGGAAACTGATGCAACATCGTTTTCTTCGCGACCACAGCTCACGAAAAACTCAATCATAGAAGTTGATATTCGTGTCCGATACGATGGCATATAACTTGAGTACACATTGTCGTAGGCCGATGAAACCGCGTGCAATAGCTTCGTCTCGTCGAACTACACGAGTGCAATACGCGAAGTTTGCGTGTGAACGATTTGTCTTCGAGAAAAAGTCGATTATACATATGCGTTTTTACGCGAAGCAGGATTTTTTGGCGCCACTTTTTGGGCGTCGGACTTTTTGGCGCCACGTTTTTGGCGCTGGACTTTTTGGCGCCCATATATATTTCCCCGTATAACATCAGCGCCAAAATGTACCGGCGCCAAAAAACGGCCGCCAAAACGTCGGCGCCGAAACGTCCGCGCCAAACAGTCGTGCACCGGTTTTTACGACATCCTGGGAATCACTTTTTTTTGGCTGCACCTAGACAAAATCTGGCATCATATTCGGTTTCAGCACGTCGAATAACCGAGGAAACTGATGCAACATCCTTTTCTTCGCGACCACAGCTCACGAAAAACTCAATCATAGAAGTTGATATTCGTGTCCGATACGATGGCATATAACTTGAGTACACATTGTCGTAGGCCGATGAAACCGCGTGCAATAGCTCCATCTCGTCGAACTACACGAGTGCAATGCGCGAAGTTTGCGTGTGAACGATTTGTCTTCGAGAAAAAGTCGATTATACATATGCGTTTTTACGACATCGTGGGAATCACTTTTTTTTGGCTGCACCTAGACAAAATCTGGCATCATATTCGGTTTCAGCACGTCGAATAACCAAGGAAACTGATGCAACATCGTTTTCTTCGCGACCACAGCTCACGAAAAACTCAATCATAGAAGTTGATATTCGTGTCCGATATGATGGCATATAACTTGAGTACACATTGTCGTAGGCCGATGAAACCGCGTGCAATAGCTTCGTCTCGTCGAACTACACGAGTGCAATGCGCGAAGTTTGCGTGTGAACGATTTGTCTTCGAGAAAAAGTCGATTATACATATGCGTTTTTACGACATCGTGGGAATCACTTTTTTTTGGCTGCACCTACACAAAATCTGGTATCATATTCGGTTCCAGCACGTCGAATCACCAAGGAAACTGATGCAACATCGTTTTCTTCGCGACCACAGCTCACGAAAAACTCAATCATAGAAGTTGATATTCGTGTCCGATACGATGGCATATAACTTGAGTACACATTGTCGTAGGCCGATGAAACCGCGTGCAATAGCTTCGTCTCGTCGAACTACACGAGTGCAATGCGCGAAGTTTGCGTGTGAACGATTTGTCTTCGAGAAAAAGTCGATTATACATATGCGTTTTTACGACATCCTGGGAATCACTTTTTTTTGGCGGCACCTAGACAAAATCTGGCATCATATTCGGTTTCAGCACGTCGAATAACCGAGGAAACTGATGCAACATCCTTTTCTTCGCGACCACAGCTCACGAAAAACTCAATCATAGAAGTTGATATTCGTGTCCGATACGATGGCATATAACTTGAGTACACATTGTCGTAGGCCGATGAAACCGCGTGCAATAGCTTCGTCTCGTCGAACTACACGAGTGCAATGCGCGAAGTTTGCGTGTGAACGATTTGTCTTCGAGAAAAAGTCGATTATACATATGCGTTTTTACGACATCGTGGGAATCACTTTTTTTTGGCTGCACCTAGACAAAATCTGGCATCATATTCGGTTACAGCACGTCGAATAACCAAGGAAACTGATGCAACATCGTTTTCTTCGCGACCACAGCTCACGAAAAACTCAATCATAGAAGTTGATATTCGTGTCCGATATGATGGCATATAACTTGAGTACACATTGTCGTAGGCCGATAAAACCGCGTGCAATAGCTTCATCTCGTCGAACTACACGTGTGCAATGCGCGAAGTTTGCGTGTGAACGATTTGTCTTCGAGAAAAAGTCGATTATACAAATGCGTTTTTACGACTTCGTAGGAATCACTTTTTTTTGGCTGCACCTAGACAAACTCTGGCATCATATTCGGTTTCAGCACGTCGAATAACCAAGGAAACTGATGCAACATCGTTTTCTTCGCGACCACAGCTCACGAAAAACTCAATCATAGAAGTTGATATTCGTGTCCGATACGATGGCATATAACTTGAGTACACATTGTCGTAGGCCGATGAAACCGCGTGCAATAGCTTCATCTCGTCGAACTACACGAGTGCAATGCGCGAAGTTTGCGTGTGAACGATTTGTCTTCGAGAAAAAGTCGATTATACATATGCGTTTTTACGACATCGTGGGAATCACTTTTTTTTGGCTGCACCTAGACAAAATCTGGCATCATATTCGGTTTCAGCACGTCGAATAACCAAGGAAACTGATGCAACATCGTTTTCTTCGCGACCACAGCTCACGAAAAACTCAATCATAGAAGTTGATATTCGTGTCCGATATGATGGCATATAACTTGAGTACACATTGTCGTAGGCCGATGAAACCGCGTGCAATAGCTTCGTCTCGTCGAACTACACGAGTGCAATGCGCGAAGTTTGCGTGTGAACGATTTGTCTTCGAGAAAAAGTCGATTATACATATGCGTTTTTACGACATCGTGGGAATCACTTTTTTTTGGCTGCACCTACACAAAATCTGGCATCATATTCGGTTTCAGCACGTCGAATAACCAAGGAAACTGATGCAACATCGTTTTCTTCGCGACCACAGCTCACGAAAAACTCAATCATAGAAGTTGATATTCGTGTCCGATACGATGGCATATAACTTGAGTACACATTGTCGTAGGCCGATGAAACCGCGTGCAATAGCTTCGTCTCGTCGAACTACACGAGTGCAATGCGCGAAGTTTGCGTGTGAACGATTTGTCTTCGAGAAAAAGTCGATTATACATATGCGCTTTTACGACATCGTGGGAATCACTTTTTTTTGGCTGCACCTAGACAAAATCTGGCATCATATTCGGTTTCAGCACGTCGAATAACCAAGGAAACTGATGCAACATCGTTTTCTTCGCGACCACAGCTCACGAAAAACTCAATCATAGAAGTTGATATTCGTGTCCGATATGATGGCATATAACTTGAGTACACATTGTCGTAGGCCGATGAAACCGCGTGCAATAGCTTCATCTCGTCGAACTACACGAGTGCAATGCGCGAAGTTTGCGTGTGAACGATTTGTCTTCGAGAAAAAGTCGATTATACATATGCGTTTTTACGACATCGTGGGAATCACTTTTTTTTGGCTGCACCTAGACAAAATCTGGCATCATATTCGGTTTCAGCACGTCGAATAACCAAGGAAACTGATGCAACATCGTTTTCTTCGCGACCACAGCTCACGAAAAACTCAATCATAGAAGTTGATATTCGTGTCCGATATGATGGCATATAACTTGAGTACACATTGTCGTAGGCCGATGAAACCGCGTGCAATAGCTTCATCTCGTCGAACAACACGAGTGCAATGCGCGAAGTTTGCGTGTGAACGATTTGTCTTCGAGAAAAAGTCGATTATACATATGCGTTTTTACGACATCGTGGGAATCACTTTTTTTTGGCTGCACCTAGACAAAATCTGGCATCATATTCGGTTTCAGCACGTCGAATAACCAAGGAAACTGATGCAACATCGTTTTCTTCGCGACCACAGCTCACGAAAAACTCAATCATAGAAGTTGATATTCGTGTCCGATATGATGGCATATAACTTGAGTACACATTGTCGTAGGCCGATGAAACCGCGTGCAATAGCTTCGTCTCGTCGAACTACACGAGTGCAATGCGCGAAGTTTGCGTGTGAACGATTTGTCTTCGAGAAAAAGTCGATTATACATATGCGTTTTTACGACATCGTGGGAATCACTTTTTTTTGGCTGCACCTACACAAAATCTGGCATCATATTCGGTTTCAGCACGTCGAATAACCAAGGAAACTGATGCAACATCGTTTTCTTCGCGGCCACAGCTCACGAAAAACTCAATCATAGAAGTTGATATTCGTGTCCGATACGATGGCATATAACTTGAGTACACATTGTTGTAGGCCGATGAAACCGCGTGCAATAGCTTCGTCTCGTCGAACTACACGAGTGCAATGCGCGAAGTTTGCGTGTGAACGATTTGTCTTCGAGAAAAAGTCGATTATACATATGCGTTTTTACGACATCGTGGGAATCACTTTTTTTTGGCTGCACCTAGACAAAATCTGGCATCATATTCGGTTTCAGCACGTCGAATAACCAAGGAAACTGATGCAACATCCTTTTCTTCGCGACCACAGCTCACGAAAAACTCAATCATAGAAGTTGATATTCGTGTCCGATATGATGGCATATAACTTGAGTACACATTGTCGTAGGCCGATGAAACCGCGTGCAATAGCTTCATCTCGTCGAACTACACGAGTGCAATGCGCGAAGTTTGCGTGTGAACGATTTGTCTTCGAGAAAAAGTCGATTATACATATGCGTTTTTACGACATCGTGGGAATCACTTTTTTTTGGCTGCACCTAGACAAAATCTGGCATCATATTCGGTTTCAGCACGTCGAATAACCAAGGAAACTGATGCAACATCGTTTTCTTCGCGACCACAGCTCACGAAAAACTCAATCATAGAAGTTGATATTCGTGTCCGATACGATGGCATATAACTTGAGTACACATTGTCGTAGGCCGATGAAACCGCGTGCAATAGCTTCGTCTCGTCGAACTACACGAGTGCAATGCGCGAAGTTTGCGTGTGAACGATTTGTCTTCGAGAAAAAGTCGATTATACATATGCGTTTTTACGACATCGTGGGAATCACTTTTTTTTGGCTGCACCTAGACAAAATCTGGCATCATATTCGGTTTCAGCACGTCGAATAACCAAGGAAACTGATGCAACATCCTTTTCTTCGCGACCACAGCTCACGAAAAACTCAATCATAGAAGTTGATATTCGTGTCCGATATGATGGCATATAACTTGAGTACACATTGTCGTAGGCCGATGAAACCGCGTGCAATAGCTTCATCTCGTCGAACTACACGAGTGCAATGCGCGAAGTTTGCGTGTGAACGATTTGTCTTCGAGAAAAAGTCGATTATACATATGCGTTTTTACGACATCGTGGGAATCACTTTTTTTTGGCTGCACCTAGACAAAATCTGGCATCATATTCGGTTTCAGCACGTCGAATAACCAAGGAAACTGATGCAACATCGTTTTCTTCGCGACCACAGCTCACGAAAAACTCAATCATAGAAGTTGATATTCGTGTCCGATATGATGGCATATAACTTGAGTACACATTGTCGTAGGCCGATGAAACCGCGTGCAATAGCTTCGTCTCGTCGAACTACACGAGTGCAATGCGCGAAGTTTGCGTGTGAACGATTTGTCTTCGAGAAAAAGTCGATTATACATATGCGTTTTTACGACATCGTGGGAATCACTTTTTTTTGGCTGCACCTACACAAAATCTGGCATCATATTCGGTTTCAGCACGTCGAATAACCAAGGAAACTGATGCAACATCGTTTTCTTCGCGACCACAGCTCACGAAAAACTCAATCATAGAATTTGATATTCGTGTCCGATATGATGGCATATAACTTGAGTACACATTGTCGTAGGCCGATGAAACCGCGTGCAATAGCTTCGTCTCGTCGAACTACACGAGTGCAATGCGCGAAGTTTGCGTGTGAACGATTTGTCTTCGAGAAAAAGTCGATTATACATATGCGTTTTTACGACATCCTGGGAATCACTTTTTTTTGGCTGCACCTAGACAAAATCTGGCATCATATTCGGTTTCAGCACGTCGAATAACCAAGGAAACTGATGCAACATCCTTTTCTTCGCGACCACAGCTCACGAAAAACTCAATCATAGAAGTTGATATTCGTGTCCGATATGATGGCATATAACTTGAGTACACATTGTCGTAGGCCGATGAAACCGCGTGCAATAGCTTCGTCTCGTCGAACTACACGAGTGCAATGCGCGAAGTTTGCGTGTGAACGATTTGTCTACGAGAAAAAGTCGATTATACATATGCGTTTTTACGACATCGTGGGAATCACTTTTTTTTGGCTGCACCTACACAAAATCTGGTATCATATTCGGTTCCAGCACGTCGAATCACCAAGGAAACTGATGCAACATCGTTTTCTTCGCGACCACAGCTCACGAAAAACTCAATCATAGAAGTTGATATTCGTGTCCGATACGATGGCATATAACTTGAGTACACATTGTCGTAGGCCGATGAAACCGCGTGCAATAGCTTCGTCTCGTCGAACTACACGAGTGCAATGCGCGAAGTTTGCGTGTGAACGATTTGTCTTCGAGAAAAAGTCGATTATACATATGCGTTTTTACGACATCCTGGGAATCACTTTTTTTTGGCGGCACCTAGACAAAATCTGGCATCATATTCGGTTTCAGCACGTCGAATAACCGAGGAAACTGATGCAACATCCTTTTCTTCGCGACCACAGCTCACGAAAAACTCAATCATAGAAGTTGATATTCGTGTCCGATATGATGGCATATAACTTGAGTACACATTGTCGTAGGCCGATGAAACCGCGTGCAATAGCTTCATCTCGTCGAACTACACGTGTGCAATGCGCGAAGTTTGCGTGGGAACAACTTGTCTTCGAGAAAAAGTCCATTATATATATGCGTTTTTACGACATCGTGGGAATCACTTTTTTTTTGGTGCACGTAGACCAAATCTGACATCATATTCGGTTTCAGCACGTCGAATAACCAAGGAAAATGATGCAACATCGTCTTCTTCGCGACCAATGCTCACGAAAAACTCAGTCATAGAGATTGATATTCGGGTTCGATATGATGGCATATAACGTGAGTACACATTGTCGTAGGCCGATGAAACCGCGTGCAATATCTTCGTCTCGTCGAACTACACGAGTGCAGTGCGCGGAGTTTGCGTGTGAACGATTTGTCTTCGAGAAATCCTCCATTATACATATGCGTGTAGTATCGGGAAAATTTTAGAGGTAGTATTATAAAAAATGGGAGTCTATCGAATATGGCAGACAGATGTCTACGGCATTTAAGATATTCTATTAAGGTGTAGGATTACGTTGTGAACCTAGTTTTATGATTTCATTGAAGTAGAGTCCACGCACTCTGACTAATGGCGCCTGGGCCATTAGCTGGCCCACTCCGCCACGTTTGGGGAATTTCCCAGAGACGGATAATGGCGAACAGGGCCCCATAACGGCGGTGGGGGAAGAGGCCAAGTTGGCGGAATCGGGGGTGCGAAAGGTAATTTTTAAGATTAGCGGTCAGTTGGAAATCGTGGAGTAGAGTAGTTATACGGCAGAACATGGAAGTTTCGGCGACGTCCCCATATAAGGCATTAGACGTACAAGTTTAGATAATTATAAATTCTCGTAGAAGTGTAAACATTTGTATTTGTGGTGAGTCTTCTAATATCAGAAAGACTGTAAATATTTCTCAGAAATTAAAGTGTTACTTAAATAAAATTCTAGCGGCTTTATCCATTGACAAGTATCCCACATGCGTTTTTAGGACATCGTGGGAATGACTTTTTTTTGGCTGCACCTAGGCGAAATCTGGCATCATATTCGGTTTCAGCACGTCGAACAACCATGGAAACTGATGCATCATCGTTTCCTTCGTAACCACAGCTCAGGAAAAACTCAATCATAGAAGTTTATTTTCGGGTTCGATATGATGGCATATTACGTGAGTACACATTGTCGTATTCCGATAAAACCGCGTTCAATGGCTTCGTCTCGTCCAACTACACGAGTTCAATGCTCGAAGTTTGCGTGGGAACAAATTGTCTTCGAGAAAAAGTCGATTATACATATGCGTTTTTACGACATCGTGGGAATCATTTTCTTTTTGCTGCAGCTAGACAAAATCTGGCATCGTATTCGGTTTCAGCACGTCGAATAACCAAGGAAACTGATGCAACATCGTTTTCTTCGCGACCACAGCTCAAGAAAAACTCAATCATAGAAATTGATATTCGTGTCCGATATGATGGCGTATAACTTGTGTACACATTGCCGTAGGCCGATGAAACCGCGTGCAATAGCTTCGTCTCGTCGAACTACACGAGTGCAATGCTCGAAGTTTGCGTGGGAACAACTTGTCTTCGAGAAAAAGTCCATTATATATATGCGTTTTTACGACATCGTGGGAATCACTTTTTTTTTGGTGCCCCTAGACCAAATCTGACATCATATTCGGTTTCAGCACGTCGAATAACCAAGGAAAATGATGCAACATCGTCTTCTTCGCGACCAATGCTCACGAAAAACTCAGTCATAGAGATTGATATTCGGGTTCGATATGATGGCATATAACTTGAGTACACATTGTCGTAGGCCGATGAAACCGCGTGCAATAGCTTCGTCTCGTCGAACTACACGAGTGCAATGCGTGGAGTTTGCGTGTGAACGATTTGTCTTCGAGAAAAAGTCGATTATACATATGCGTTTTTACGACATCGTGAGAATCACTTTTTTTTGGCTGCACCTAGGCGAAATCTGGCATCATATTCGGTTTCAGCACGTCGAACAACCGTGGAAACTGATGCATCATCGTTTCCTTCGTAACCACAGCTCACGAAAAACTCAATCATAGAAGTTTATTTTCGGGTTCGATATGATGGCATATTACATGAGTACACATTGTCGTATGCCGATAAAACCGCATTCAATGGCTTCGTCTCGTCGAACTACACGAGTTCAAAGCTCGAAGTTTGCGTGGGAACAACTTGTCTTCGAGAAAAAGTCGATTATACATATGCGTTTTTACGACATCGTGGGAATCACTTTTTTTTGGCGGCACCTAGACAAAATCTGGCATCATATTCGGTTACAGCACGTCGAATAACCAAGGAAACTGATGCAACATCGTTTTCTTCGCGACCACAGCTCACGAAAAACTCAATCATAGAAGTTGATATTCGTGTCCGATATGATGGCATATAACTTGAGTACACATTGTCGTAGGCCGATAAAACCGCGTGCAATAGCTTCATCTCGTCGAACTACACGTGTGCAATGCGCGAAGTTTGCGTGTGAACGATTTGTCTTCGAGAAAAAGTCGATTATACATATGCGTTTTTACGACTTCGTAGGAATCACTTTTTTTTGGCTGCACCTAGACAAACTCTGGCATCATATTCGGTTTCAGCACGTCGAATAACCAAGGAAACTGATGCAACATCGTTTTCTTCGCGACCACAGCTCACGAAAAACTCAATCATAGAAGTTGATATTCGTGTCCGATACGATGGCATATAACTTGAGTACACATTGTCGTAGGCCGATGAAACCGCGTGCAATAGCTTCATCTCGTCGAACTACACGAGTGCAATGCGCGAAGTTTGCGTGTGAACGATTTGTCTTCGAGAAAAAGTCGATTATACATATGCGTTTTTACGACATCGTGGGAATCACTTTTTTTTGGCTGCACCTAGACAAAATCTGGCATCATATTCGGTTTCAGCACGTCGAATAACCAAGGAAACTGCTGCAACATCGTTTTCTTCGCGACCACAGCTCACGAAAAACTCAATCATAGAAGTTGATATTCGTGTCCGATATGATGGCATATAACTTGAGTACACATTGTCGTAGGCCGATGAAACCGCGTGCAATAGCTTCGTCTCGTCGAACTACACGAGTGCAATGCGCGAAGTTTGCGTGTGAACGATTTGTCTTCGAGAAAAAGTCGATTATACATATGCGTTTTTACGACATCGTGGGAATCACTTTTTTTTGGCTGCACCTAGACAAAATCTGGCATCATATTCGGTTTCAGCACGTCGAATAACCAAGGAAACTGATGCAACATCGTTTTCTTCGCGACCACAGCTCACGAAAAACTCAATCATAGAAGTTGGTATCCGTGTCCGATATGATGGCATATAACTTGAGTACACATTGTCGTAGGCCGATGAAACCGGGTGCAATAGCTTCGTCTCGTCGAACTACACGAGTGCAATGCGCGAAGTTTGCGTGTGAACGATTTGTCTTCGAGAAAAAGTCGATTATACATATGCGTTTTTACGACATCGTGGGAATCACTTTTTTTTGGCTGCACCTACACAAAATCTGGCATCATATTCGGTTTCAGCACGTCGAATAACCAAGGAAACTGATGCAACATCGTTTTCTTCGCGACCACAGCTCACGAAAAACTCAATCATAGAAGTTGATATTCGTGTCCGATACGATGGCATATAACTTGAGTACACATTGTCGTAGGCCGATGAAACCGCGTGCAATAGCTTCGTCTCGTCGAACTACACGAGTGCAATGCGCGAAGTTTGCGTGTGAACGATTTGTCTTCGAGAAAAAGTCGATTATACATATGCGTTTTTACGACATCGTGGGAATCACTTTTTTTTGGCTGCACCTAGACAAAATCTGGCATCATATTCGGTTTCAGCACGTCGAATAACCAAGGAAACTGATGCAACATCCTTTTCTTCGCGACCACAGCTCACGAAAAACTCAATCATAGAAGTTGATATTCGTGTCCGATATGATGGCATATAACTTGAGTACACATTGTCGTAGGCCGATGAAACCGCGTGCAATAGCTTCATCTCGTCGAACTACACGAGTGCAATGCGCGAAGTTTGCGTGTGAACGATTTGTCTTCGAGAAAAAGTCGATTATACATATGCGTTTTTACGACATCGTGGGAATCACTTTTTTTTGGCTGCACCTAGACAAAATCTGGCATCATATTCGGTTTCAGCACGTCGAATAACCAAGGAAACTGATGCAACATCGTTTTCTTCGCGACCACAGCTCACGAAAAACTCAATCAT
Organism: Diachasmimorpha longicaudata; assembly: GCF_034640455.1. NCBI lineage: Eukaryota > Metazoa > Arthropoda > Insecta > Hymenoptera > Braconidae > Diachasmimorpha > Diachasmimorpha longicaudata. The sequence continues at coordinate 396,742 of NW_026973910.1, read as the reverse complement.
AGAAGTTGATATTCGTGTCCGATACGATGGCATATAACTTGAGTACACATTGTCGTAGGCCGATGAAACCGCGTGCAATAGCTTCGTCTCGTCGAACTACACGAGTGCAATACGCGAAGTTTGCGTGTGAACGATTTGTCTTCGAGAAAAAGTCGATTATACATATGCGTTTTTACGCGAAGCAGGATTTTTTGGCGCCACTTTTTGGGCGTCGGACTTTTTGGCGCCACGTTTTTGGCGCTGGACTTTTTGGCGCCCATATATATTTCCCCGTATAACATCAGCGCCAAAATGTACCGGCGCCAAAAAACGGCCGCCAAAACGTCGGCGCCGAAACGTCCGCGCCAAACAGTCGTGCACCGGTTTTTACGACATCCTGGGAATCACTTTTTTTTGGCTGCACCTAGACAAAATCTGGCATCATATTCGGTTTCAGCACGTCGAATAACCGAGGAAACTGATGCAACATCCTTTTCTTCGCGACCACAGCTCACGAAAAACTCAATCATAGAAGTTGATATTCGTGTCCGATACGATGGCATATAACTTGAGTACACATTGTCGTAGGCCGATGAAACCGCGTGCAATAGCTCCATCTCGTCGAACTACACGAGTGCAATGCGCGAAGTTTGCGTGTGAACGATTTGTCTTCGAGAAAAAGTCGATTATACATATGCGTTTTTACGACATCGTGGGAATCACTTTTTTTTGGCTGCACCTAGACAAAATCTGGCATCATATTCGGTTTCAGCACGTCGAATAACCAAGGAAACTGATGCAACATCGTTTTCTTCGCGACCACAGCTCACGAAAAACTCAATCATAGAAGTTGATATTCGTGTCCGATATGATGGCATATAACTTGAGTACACATTGTCGTAGGCCGATGAAACCGCGTGCAATAGCTTCGTCTCGTCGAACTACACGAGTGCAATGCGCGAAGTTTGCGTGTGAACGATTTGTCTTCGAGAAAAAGTCGATTATACATATGCGTTTTTACGACATCGTGGGAATCACTTTTTTTTGGCTGCACCTACACAAAATCTGGTATCATATTCGGTTCCAGCACGTCGAATCACCAAGGAAACTGATGCAACATCGTTTTCTTCGCGACCACAGCTCACGAAAAACTCAATCATAGAAGTTGATATTCGTGTCCGATACGATGGCATATAACTTGAGTACACATTGTCGTAGGCCGATGAAACCGCGTGCAATAGCTTCGTCTCGTCGAACTACACGAGTGCAATGCGCGAAGTTTGCGTGTGAACGATTTGTCTTCGAGAAAAAGTCGATTATACATATGCGTTTTTACGACATCCTGGGAATCACTTTTTTTTGGCGGCACCTAGACAAAATCTGGCATCATATTCGGTTTCAGCACGTCGAATAACCGAGGAAACTGATGCAACATCCTTTTCTTCGCGACCACAGCTCACGAAAAACTCAATCATAGAAGTTGATATTCGTGTCCGATACGATGGCATATAACTTGAGTACACATTGTCGTAGGCCGATGAAACCGCGTGCAATAGCTTCGTCTCGTCGAACTACACGAGTGCAATGCGCGAAGTTTGCGTGTGAACGATTTGTCTTCGAGAAAAAGTCGATTATACATATGCGTTTTTACGACATCGTGGGAATCACTTTTTTTTGGCTGCACCTAGACAAAATCTGGCATCATATTCGGTTACAGCACGTCGAATAACCAAGGAAACTGATGCAACATCGTTTTCTTCGCGACCACAGCTCACGAAAAACTCAATCATAGAAGTTGATATTCGTGTCCGATATGATGGCATATAACTTGAGTACACATTGTCGTAGGCCGATAAAACCGCGTGCAATAGCTTCATCTCGTCGAACTACACGTGTGCAATGCGCGAAGTTTGCGTGTGAACGATTTGTCTTCGAGAAAAAGTCGATTATACAAATGCGTTTTTACGACTTCGTAGGAATCACTTTTTTTTGGCTGCACCTAGACAAACTCTGGCATCATATTCGGTTTCAGCACGTCGAATAACCAAGGAAACTGATGCAACATCGTTTTCTTCGCGACCACAGCTCACGAAAAACTCAATCATAGAAGTTGATATTCGTGTCCGATACGATGGCATATAACTTGAGTACACATTGTCGTAGGCCGATGAAACCGCGTGCAATAGCTTCATCTCGTCGAACTACACGAGTGCAATGCGCGAAGTTTGCGTGTGAACGATTTGTCTTCGAGAAAAAGTCGATTATACATATGCGTTTTTACGACATCGTGGGAATCACTTTTTTTTGGCTGCACCTAGACAAAATCTGGCATCATATTCGGTTTCAGCACGTCGAATAACCAAGGAAACTGATGCAACATCGTTTTCTTCGCGACCACAGCTCACGAAAAACTCAATCATAGAAGTTGATATTCGTGTCCGATATGATGGCATATAACTTGAGTACACATTGTCGTAGGCCGATGAAACCGCGTGCAATAGCTTCGTCTCGTCGAACTACACGAGTGCAATGCGCGAAGTTTGCGTGTGAACGATTTGTCTTCGAGAAAAAGTCGATTATACATATGCGTTTTTACGACATCGTGGGAATCACTTTTTTTTGGCTGCACCTACACAAAATCTGGCATCATATTCGGTTTCAGCACGTCGAATAACCAAGGAAACTGATGCAACATCGTTTTCTTCGCGACCACAGCTCACGAAAAACTCAATCATAGAAGTTGATATTCGTGTCCGATACGATGGCATATAACTTGAGTACACATTGTCGTAGGCCGATGAAACCGCGTGCAATAGCTTCGTCTCGTCGAACTACACGAGTGCAATGCGCGAAGTTTGCGTGTGAACGATTTGTCTTCGAGAAAAAGTCGATTATACATATGCGCTTTTACGACATCGTGGGAATCACTTTTTTTTGGCTGCACCTAGACAAAATCTGGCATCATATTCGGTTTCAGCACGTCGAATAACCAAGGAAACTGATGCAACATCGTTTTCTTCGCGACCACAGCTCACGAAAAACTCAATCATAGAAGTTGATATTCGTGTCCGATATGATGGCATATAACTTGAGTACACATTGTCGTAGGCCGATGAAACCGCGTGCAATAGCTTCATCTCGTCGAACTACACGAGTGCAATGCGCGAAGTTTGCGTGTGAACGATTTGTCTTCGAGAAAAAGTCGATTATACATATGCGTTTTTACGACATCGTGGGAATCACTTTTTTTTGGCTGCACCTAGACAAAATCTGGCATCATATTCGGTTTCAGCACGTCGAATAACCAAGGAAACTGATGCAACATCCTTTTCTTCGCGACCACAGCTCACGAAAAACTCAATCATAGAAGTTGATATTCGTGTCCGATATGATGGCATATAACTTGAGTACACATTGTCGTAGGCCGATGAAACCGCGTGCAATAGCTTCATCTCGTCGAACTACACGAGTGCAATGCGCGAAGTTTGCGTGTGAACGATTTGTCTTCGAGAAAAAGTCGATTATACATATGCGTTTTTACGACATCGTGGGAATCACTTTTTTTTGGCTGCACCTAGACAAAATCTGGCATCATATTCGGTTTCAGCACGTCGAATAACCAAGGAAACTGATGCAACATCGTTTTCTTCGCGACCACAGCTCACGAAAAACTCAATCATAGAAGTTGATATTCGTGTCCGATATGATGGCATATAACTTGAGTACACATTGTCGTAGGCCGATGAAACCGCGTGCAATAGCTTCGTCTCGTCGAACTACACGAGTGCAATGCGCGAAGTTTGCGTGTGAACGATTTGTCTTCGAGAAAAAGTCGATTATACATATGCGTTTTTACGACATCGTGGGAATCACTTTTTTTTGGCTGCACCTACACAAAATCTGGCATCATATTCGGTTTCAGCACGTCGAATAACCAAGGAAACTGATGCAACATCGTTTTCTTCGCGGCCACAGCTCACGAAAAACTCAATCATAGAAGTTGATATTCGTGTCCGATACGATGGCATATAACTTGAGTACACATTGTCGTAGGCCGATGAAACCGCGTGCAATAGCTTCGTCTCGTCGAACTACACGAGTGCAATGCGCGAAGTTTGCGTGTGAACGATTTGTCTTCGAGAAAAAGTCGATTATACATATGCGTTTTTACGACATCGTGGGAATCACTTTTTTTTGGCTGCACCTAGACAAAATCTGGCATCATATTCGGTTTCAGCACGTCGAATAACCAAGGAAACTGATGCAACATCCTTTTCTTCGCGACCACAGCTCACGAAAAACTCAATCATAGAAGTTGATATTCGTGTCCGATATGATGGCATATAACTTGAGTACACATTGTCGTAGGCCGATGAAACCGCGTGCAATAGCTTCATCTCGTCGAACTACACGAGTGCAATGCGCGAAGTTTGCGTGTGAACGATTTGTCTTCGAGAAAAAGTCGATTATACATATGCGTTTTTACGACATCGTGGGAATCACTTTTTTTTGGCTGCACCTAGACAAAATCTGGCATCATATTCGGTTTCAGCACGTCGAATAACCAAGGAAACTGATGCAACATCGTTTTCTTCGCGACCACAGCTCACGAAAAACTCAATCATAGAAGTTGATATTCGTGTCCGATACGATGGCATATAACTTGAGTACACATTGTCGTAGGCCGATGAAACCGCGTGCAATAGCTTCGTCTCGTCGAACTACACGAGTGCAATGCGCGAAGTTTGCGTGTGAACGATTTGTCTTCGAGAAAAAGTCGATTATACATATGCGTTTTTACGACATCGTGGGAATCACTTTTTTTTGGCTGCACCTAGACAAAATCTGGCATCATATTCGGTTTCAGCACGTCGAATAACCAAGGAAACTGATGCAACATCCTTTTCTTCGCGACCACAGCTCACGAAAAACTCAATCATAGAAGTTGATATTCGTGTCCGATATGATGGCATATAACTTGAGTACACATTGTCGTAGGCCGATGAAACCGCGTGCAATAGCTTCATCTCGTCGAACTACACGAGTGCAATGCGCGAAGTTTGCGTGTGAACGATTTGTCTTCGAGAAAAAGTCGATTATACATATGCGTTTTTACGACATCGTGGGAATCACTTTTTTTTGGCTGCACCTAGACAAAATCTGGCATCATATTCGGTTTCAGCACGTCGAATAACCAAGGAAACTGATGCAACATCGTTTTCTTCGCGACCACAGCTCACGAAAAACTCAATCATAGAAGTTGATATTCGTGTCCGATATGATGGCATATAACTTGAGTACACATTGTCGTAGGCCGATGAAACCGCGTGCAATAGCTTCGTCTCGTCGAACTACACGAGTGCAATGCGCGAAGTTTGCGTGTGAACGATTTGTCTTCGAGAAAAAGTCGATTATACATATGCGTTTTTACGACATCGTGGGAATCACTTTTTTTTGGCTGCACCTACACAAAATCTGGCATCATATTCGGTTTCAGCACGTCGAATAACCAAGGAAACTGATGCAACATCGTTTTCTTCGCGACCACAGCTCACGAAAAACTCAATCATAGAATTTGATATTCGTGTCCGATATGATGGCATATAACTTGAGTACACATTGTCGTAGGCCGATGAAACCGCGTGCAATAGCTTCGTCTCGTCGAACTACACGAGTGCAATGCGCGAAGTTTGCGTGTGAACGATTTGTCTTCGAGAAAAAGTCGATTATACATATGCGTTTTTACGACATCCTGGGAATCACTTTTTTTTGGCTGCACCTAGACAAAATCTGGCATCATATTCGGTTTCAGCACGTCGAATAACCAAGGAAACTGATGCAACATCCTTTTCTTCGCGACCACAGCTCACGAAAAACTCAATCATAGAAGTTGATATTCGTGTCCGATATGATGGCATATAACTTGAGTACACATTGTCGTAGGCCGATGAAACCGCGTGCAATAGCTTCGTCTCGTCGAACTACACGAGTGCAATGCGCGAAGTTTGCGTGTGAACGATTTGTCTACGAGAAAAAGTCGATTATACATATGCGTTTTTACGACATCGTGGGAATCACTTTTTTTTGGCTGCACCTACACAAAATCTGGTATCATATTCGGTTCCAGCACGTCGAATCACCAAGGAAACTGATGTAACATCGTTTTCTTCGCGACCACAGCTCACGAAAAACTCAATCATAGAAGTTGATATTCGTGTCCGATACGATGGCATATAACTTGAGTACACATTGTCGTAGGCCGATGAAACCGCGTGCAATAGCTTCGTCTCGTCGAACTACATGAGTGCAATGCGCGAAGTTTGCGTGTGAACGATTTGTCTTCGAGAAAAAGTCGATTATACATATGCGTTTTTACGACATCCTGGGAATCACTTTTTTTTGGCGGCACCTAGACAAAATCTGGCATCATATTCGGTTTCAGCACGTCGAATAACCGAGGAAACTGATGCAACATCCTTTTCTTCGCGACCACAGCTCACGAAAAACTCAATCATAGAAGTTGATATTCGTGTCCGATATGATGGCATATAACTTGAGTACACATTGTCGTAGGCCGATGAAACCGCGTGCAATAGCTTCGTCTCGTCGAACTACACGAGTGCAATGCGCGAAGTTTGCGTGTGAACGATTTGTCTACGAGAAAAAGTCGATTATACATATGCGTTTTTACGACATCGTGGGAATCACTTTTTTTTGGCTGCACCTACACAAAATCTGGTATCATATTCGGTTCCAGCACGTCGAATCACCAAGGAAACTGATGTAACATCGTTTTCTTCGCGACCACAGCTCACGAAAAACTCAATCATAGAAGTTGATATTCGTGTCCGATACGATGGCATATAACTTGAGTACACATTGTCGTAGGCCGATGAAACCGCGTGCAATAGCTTCGTCTCGTCGAACTACATGAGTGCAATGCGCGGAGTTTGCGTGTGAACGATTTGTCTTCGAGAAATCCTCCATTATACATATGCGTGTAGTATCGGGAAAATTTTAGAGGTAGTATTATAAAAAATGGGAGTCTATCGAATATGGCAGACAGATGTCTACGGCATTTAAGATATTCTATTAAGGTGTAGGATTACGTTGTGAACCTAGTTTTATGATTTCATTGAAGTAGAGTCCACGCACTCTGACTAATGGCGCCTGGGCCATTAGCTGGCCCACTCCGCCACGTTTGGGGAATTTCCCAGAGACGGATAATGGCGAACAGGGCCCCATAACGGCGGTGGGGGAAGAGGCCAAGTTGGCGGAATCGGGGGTGCGAAAGGTAATTTTTAAGATTAGCGGTCAGTTGGAAATCGTGGAGTAGAGTAGTTATACGGCAGAACATGGAAGTTTCGGCGACGTCCCCATATAAGGCATTAGACGTACAAGTTTAGATAATTATAAATTCTCGTAGAAGTGTAAACATTTGTATTTGTGGTGAGTCTTCTAATATCAGAAAGACTGTAAATATTTCTCAGAAATTAAAGTGTTACTTAAATAAAATTCTAGCGGCTTTATCCATTGACAAGTATCCCACATGCGTTTTTAGGACATCGTGGGAATGACTTTTTTTTGGCTGCACCTAGGCGAAATCTGGCATCATATTCGGTTTCAGCACGTCGAACAACCATGGAAACTGATGCATCATCGTTTCCTTCGTAACCACAGCTCAGGAAAAACTCAATCATAGAAGTTTATTTTCGGGTTCGATATGATGGCATATTACGTGAGTACACATTGTCGTATTCCGATAAAACCGCGTTCAATGGCTTCGTCTCGTCCAACTACACGAGTTCAATGCTCGAAGTTTGCGTGGGAACAAATTGTCTTCGAGAAAAAGTCGATTATACATATGCGTTTTTACGACATCGTGGGAATCATTTTCTTTTTGCTGCAGCTAGACAAAATCTGGCATCGTATTCGGTTTCAGCACGTCGAATAACCAAGGAAACTGATGGAACATCGTTTTCTTCGCGACCACAGCTCAAGAAAAACTCAATCATAGAAATTGATATTCGTGTCCGATATGATGGCGTATAACTTGTGTACACATTGCCGTAGGCCGATGAAACCGCGTGCAATAGCTTCGTCTCGTCGAACTACACGAGTGCAATGCTCGAAGTTTGCGTGGGAACAACTTGTCTTCGAGAAAAAGTCCATTATATATATGCGTTTTTACGACATCGTGGGAATCACTTTTTTTTTGGTGCCCCTAGACCAAATCTGACATCATATTCGGTTTCAGCACGTCGAATAACCAAGGAAAATGATGCAACATCGTCTTCTTCGCGACCAATGCTCACGAAAAACTCAGTCATAGAGATTGATATTCGGGTTCGATATGATGGCATATAACTTGAGTACACATTGTCGTAGGCCGATGAAACCGCGTGCAATAGCTTCGTCTCGTCGAACTACACGAGTGCAATGCGTGGAGTTTGCGTGTGAACGATTTGTCTTCGAGAAAAAGTCGATTATACATATGCGTTTTTACGACATCGTGAGAATCACTTTTTTTTGGCTGCACCTAGGCGAAATCTGGCATCATATTCGGTTTCAGCACGTCGAACAACCGTGGAAACTGATGCATCATCGTTTCCTTCGTAACCACAGCTCACGAAAAACTCAATCATAGAAGTTTATTTTCGGGTTCGATATGATGGCATATTACATGAGTACACATTGTCGTATGCCGATAAAACCGCATTCAATGGCTTCGTCTCGTCGAACTACACGAGTTCAAAGCTCGAAGTTTGCGTGGGAACAACTTGTCTTCGAGAAAAAGTCGATTATACATATGCGTTTTTACGACATCGTGGGAATCATTTTCTTTTTGCTGCACCTAGACAAAATCTGGCATCGTATTCGGTTTCAGCACGTCGAATAACCAAGGAAACTGATGCAACATCGTTTTCTTCGCGACCACAGCTCAAGAAAAACTCAATCATAGAAATTGATATTCGTGTCCGATATGATGGCGTATAACTTGAGTACACATTGCCGTAGGCCGATGAAACCGCGTGCAATAGCTTCGTCTCGTCGAACTACACGTGTGCAATGCGTGGAGTTTGCGTGTGAACGATTTGTCTTCGAGACAAAGTCGATTGTACATATGCGTTTTTACGACATCGTGGGAATCCTTTTTTTTGGCTGCACCTAGACAAAATCTGGCATCATATTCGGTTTCAGCACGTCGAAAAACCAAGGGAAATGATGCAACATCGTTTTCTTCGCGACCAATGCTCACGAAAAACTCAATCATAGAAATTGATATTCGTGTCCGATATGATGGCGTATAACTTGAGTACACATTGCCGTAGGCCGATGAAACCGCGTGCAATAGCTTCGTCTCGTCGAACTACACGTGTGCAATGCGCGAAGTTTGCGTGGGAACAACTTGTCTTCGAGAAAAAGTCCATTATATATATGCGTTTTTACGACATCGTGGGAATCACTTTTTTTTTGGTGCACGTAGACCAAATCTGACATCATATTCGGTTTCAGCACGTCGAATAACCAAGGAAAATGATGCAACATCGTCTTCTTCGCGACCAATGCTCACGAAAAACTCAGTCATAGAGATTGATATTCGGGTTCGATATGATGGCATATAACGTGAGTACACATTGTCGTAGGCCGATGAAACCGCGTGCAATATCTTCGTCTCGTCGAACTACACGAGTGCAGTGCGCGGAGTTTGCGTGTGAACGATTTGTCTTCGAGAAATCCTCCATTATACATATGCGTGTAGTATCGGGAAAATTTTAGAGGTAGTATTATAAAAAATGGGAGTCTATCGAATATGGCAGACAGATGTCTACGGCATTTAAGATATTCTATTAAGGTGTAGGATTACGTTGTGAACCTAGTTTTATGATTTCATTGAAGTAGAGTCCACGCACTCTGACTAATGGCGCCTGGGCCATTAGCTGGCCCACTCCGCCACGTTTGGGGAATTTCCCAGAGACGGATAATGGCGAACAGGGCCCCATAACGGCGGTGGGGGAAGAGGCCAAGTTGGCGGAATCGGGGGTGCGAAAGGTAATTTTTAAGATTAGCGGTCAGTTGGAAATCGTGGAGTAGAGTAGTTATACGGCAGAACATGGAAGTTTCGGCGACGTCCCCATATAAGGCATTAGACGTACAAGTTTAGATAATTATAAATTCTCGTAGAAGTGTAAACATTTGTATTTGTGGTGAGTCTTCTAATATCAGAAAGACTGTAAATATTTCTCAGAAATTAAAGTGTTACTTAAATAAAATTCTAGCGGCTTTATCCATTGACAAGTATCCCACATGCGTTTTTAGGACATCGTGGGAATGACTTTTTTTTGGCTGCACCTAGGCGAAATCTGGCATCATATTCGGTTTCAGCACGTCGAACAACCATGGAAACTGATGCATCATCGTTTCCTTCGTAACCACAGCTCAGGAAAAACTCAATCATAGAAGTTTATTTTCGGGTTCGATATGATGGCATATTACGTGAGTACACATTGTCGTATTCCGATAAAACCGCGTTCAATGGCTTCGTCTCGTCCAACTACACGAGTTCAATGCTCGAAGTTTGCGTGGGAACAAATTGTCTTCGAGAAAAAGTCGATTATACATATGCGTTTTTACGACATCGTGGGAATCATTTTCTTTTTGCTGCAGCTAGACAAAATCTGGCATCGTATTCGGTTTCAGCACGTCGAATAACCAAGGAAACTGATGCAACATCGTTTTCTTCGCGACCACAGCTCAAGAAAAACTCAATCATAGAAATTGATATTCGTGTCCGATATGATGGCGTATAACTTGTGTACACATTGCCGTAGGCCGATGAAACCGCGTGCAATAGCTTCGTCTCGTCGAACTACACGAGTGCAATGCTCGAAGTTTGCGTGGGAACAACTTGTCTTCGAGAAAAAGTCCATTATATATATGCGTTTTTACGACATCGTGGGAATCACTTTTTTTTTGGTGCCCCTAGACCAAATCTGACATCATATTCGGTTTCAGCACGTCGAATAACCAAGGAAAATGATGCAACATCGTCTTCTTCGCGACCAATGCTCACGAAAAACTCAGTCATAGAGATTGATATTCGGGTTCGATATGATGGCATATAACTTGAGTACACATTGTCGTAGGCCGATGAAACCGCGTGCAATAGCTTCGTCTCGTCGAACTACACGAGTGCAATGCGTGGAGTTTGCGTGTGAACGATTTGTCTTCGAGAAAAAGTCGATTATACATATGCGTTTTTACGACATCGTGAGAATCACTTTTTTTTGGCTGCACCTAGGCGAAATCTGGCATCATATTCGGTTTCAGCACGTCGAACAACCGTGGAAACTGATGCATCATCGTTTCCTTCGTAACCACAGCTCACGAAAAACTCAATCATAGAAGTTTATTTTCGGGTTCGATATGATGGCATATTACATGAGTACACATTGTCGTATGCCGATAAAACCGCATTCAATGGCTTCGTCTCGTCGAACTACACGAGTTCAAAGCTCGAAGTTTGCGTGGGAACAACTTGTCTTCGAGAAAAAGTCGATTATACATATGCGTTTTTACGACATCGTGGGAATCATTTTCTTTTTGCTGCACCTAGACAAAATCTGGCATCGTATTCGGTTTCAGCACGTCGAATAACCAAGGAAACTGATGCAACATCGTTTTCTTCGCGACCACAGCTCAAGAAAAACTCAATCATAGAAATTGATATTCGTGTCCGATATGATGGCGTATAACTTGAGTACACATTGCCGTAGGCCGATGAAACCGCGTGCAATAGCTTCGTCTCGTCGAACTACACGAGTGCAATGCGTGGAGTTTGCGTGTGAACGATTTGTCTTCGAGACAAAGTCGATTGTACATATGCGTTTTTACGACATCGTGGGAATCCTTTTTTTTGGCTGCACCTAGACAAAATCTGGCATCATATTCGGTTTCAGCACGTCGAATAACCAAGGGAAATGATGCAACATCGTTTTCTTCGCGACCAATGCTCACGAAAAACTCAATCATAGAAATTGATATTCGTGTCCGATATGATGGCGTATAACTTGAGTACACATTGCCGTAGGCCGATGAAACCGCGTGCAATAGCTTCGTCTCGTCGAACTACACGAGTGCAATGCGTGGAGTTTGCGTGTGAACGATTTGTCTTCGAGACAAAGTCGATTGTACATATGCGTTTTTACGACATCGTGGGAATCCTTTTTTTTGGCTGCACCTAGACAAAATCTGGCATCATATTCGGTTTCAGCACCTCGAATAACCAAGGGAAATGATGCAACATCGTTTTCTTCGCGACCAATGCTCACGAAAAACTCAATCATAGAAATTGATATTCGTGTCCGATATGATGGCGTATAACTTGAGTACACATTGCCGTAGGCCGATGAAATCGCGTGCAATAGCTTCGTCTCGTCGAACTACACGAGTGCAATGCTCGAAGTTTGCGTGGGAACAACTTGTCTTCGAGAAAAAGTCCATTATATATATGCGTTTTTACGACATCGTGGGAATCATTTTTTTTTTGCTGCACCTGGACGAAATCTGGCGTCATATTCGGTTTCAGCACGTCGAATAACCAAGGGAAATGATGCAATATCGTTTTCTTCGCGACCAATGCTCACGAAAAGCTCAATCATAGAGATTGATATTCGAGTTCGATATGATGGCGTATAACTTGAGTACACATTGTCGTAGGCCGATGAAACCGCGTGCAATAGCTTCGTCTCGTCGAACTACACGAGTGCAATGCGCGAAGTTTGCGTGTGGACGACTTGTCTTCGAGAAAAAGTCGATTATACATATGCGTTTTTACGACATCGTGGGAATCACTTTTTTTGGCTGCACCTAGACCAAATCTGGCATCATATTCGGTTTCAGCACGTCGAATAACCAAGGGAAATGATGCAACATCGTTTTCTTCGCGACCAATGCTCACGAAAAACTCAATCATAGAGATTGATATTCGGGTTCGATATGATGGCATATAACTTGAGTACACATTGTCGTAGGCCGATGAAACCGCGTGCAATAGCTTCGTCTCGTCGAACTACACGAGTGCAATGCGTGGAGTTTGCGTGTGAACGATTTGTCTTCGAGAAAAAGTCGATTATACATATGCGTTTTTACGACATCGTGAGAATCACTTTTTTTTGGCGGCACCTAGGCGAAATCTGGCATCATATTCGGTTTCAGCACGTCGAACAACCATGGAAACTGATGCATCATCGTTTCCTTCGTAACCACAGCTCACGAAAAACTCAATCATAGAAGTTTATTTTCGGGTTCGATATGATGGCATATTACATGAGTACACATTGTCGTATGCCGATAAAACCGCGTTCAATGGCTTCGTCTCGTCGAACTACACGAGTTCAAAGCTCGAAGTTTGCGTGGGAACAACTTGTCTTCGAGAAAAAGTCGATTATACATATGCGTTTTTACGACATCGTGGGAATCATTTTCTTTTTGCTGCACCTAGACAAAATCTGGCATCGTATTCGGTTTCAGCACGTCGAATAACTAAGGAAACTGATGCAACATCGTTTTCTTCGCGACCACAGCTCAAGAAAAACTCAATCATAGAAATTGATATTCGTGTCCGATATGATGGCGTATAACTTGAGTACACATTGCCGTAGGCCGATGAAACCGCGTGCAATAGCTTCGCCTCCTCGAACTACACGAGTGCAATGGTCGAAGTTTGCGTGGGAACAACTTGTCTTCGAGAAAAAGTCCATTATATATATGCGTTTTTACGACATCGTGGGAATCATTTTTTTTTGGCTGCACCTGGACGAAATCTGGCGTCATATTCGGTTTCAGCACGTCGAATAACCAAGGAAACTGATGCAACATCGTTTTCTTCGCGACCACAGCTCAAGAAAAACTCAATCATAGAAATTGATATTCGTGTCCGATATGATGGCGTATAACTTTAGTACACATTGTCGTAGGCCGATGAAATCGCGTGCAATATCTTCGTCTCGTCGAACTACACGAGTGCAGTGCGCGGAGTTTGCGTGTGAACGATTTGTCTTCGAGAAATCCTCCATTATACATATGCGTGTAGTATCGGGAAAATTTTAGAGGTAGTATTATAAAAAATGGGAGTCTATCGAATATGGCAGACAGATGTCTACGGCATTTAAGATATTCTATTAAGGTGTAGTATTACGTTGTGAACCTAGTTTTACGATTTCATTGAAGTAGAGTCCACGCACTCTGACTAATGGCGCCTGGGCCATTAGCTGGCCCACTCCGCCACGTTTGGGGAATTTCCCAGAGACGGATAATGGCGAACAGGGCCCCATAACGGCGGTGGGGGAAGAGGCCAAGTTGGAGGAATCGGGGGTGCGAAAGGTAATTTTTAAGATTAGCGGTCAGTTGGAAATCGTGGAGTAGAGTAGTTATACGGCAGAACATGGAAGTTTCGGCGACGTCCCCATATAAGGCATTAGACGTACAAGTTTAGATAATTATAAATTCTCGTAGAAGTGTAAACATTTGTATTTGTGGTGAGTCTTCTAATATCAGAAAGACTGTAAATATTTCTCAGAAATTAAAGTGTTACTTAAATAAAATTCTAGCGGCTTTATCCATTGACAAGTATCCCACATGCGTTTTTAGGACATCGTGGGAATGACTTTTTTTTGGCTGCACCTAGGCGAAATCTGGCATCATATTCGGTTTCAGCACGTCGAACAACCATGGAAACTGATGCATCATCGTTTCCTTCGTAACCACAGCTCAGGAAAAACTCAATCATAGAAGTTTATTTTCGGGTTCGATATGATGGCATATTACGTGAGTACACATTGTCGTATTCCGATAAAACCGCGTTCAATGGCTTCGTCTCGTCCAACTACACGAGTTCAATGCTCGAAGTTTGCGTGGGAACAAATTGTCTTCGAGAAAAAGTCGATTATACATATGCGTTTTTACGACATCGTGGGAATCATTTTCTTTTTGCTGCAGCTAGACAAAATCTGGCATCGTATTCGGTTTCAGCACGTCGAATAACCAAGGAAACTGATGCAACATCGTTTTCTTCGCGACCACAGCTCAAGAAAAACTCAATCATAGAAATTGATATTCGTGTCCGTTATGATGGCGTATAACTTGTGTACACATTGCCGTAGGCCGATGAAACCGCGTGCAATAGCTTCGTCTCGTCGAACTACACGAGTGCAATGCTCGAAGTTTGCGTGGGAACAACTTGTCTTCGAGAAAAAGTCCATTATATATATGCGTTTTTACGACATCGTGGGAATCACTTTTTTTTTGGTGCCCCTAGACCAAATCTGACATCATATTCGGTTTCAGCACGTCGAATAACCAAGGAAAATGATGCAACATCGTCTTCTTCGCGACCAATGCTCACGAAAAACTCAGTCATAGAGATTGATATTCGGGTTCGATATGATGGCATATAACTTGAGTACACATTGTCGTAGGCCGATGAAACCGCGTGCAATAGCTTCGTCTCGTCGAACTACACGAGTGCAATGCGTGGAGTTTGCGTGTGAACGATTTGTCTTCGAGAAAAAGTCGATTATACATATGCGTTTTTACGACATCGTGAGAATCACTTTTTTTTGGCTGCACCTAGGCGAAATCTGGCATCATATTCGGTTTCAGCACGTCGAACAACCGTGGAAACTGATGCATCATCGTTTCCTTCGTAACCACAGCTCACGAAAAACTCAATCATAGAAGTTTATTTTCGGGTTCGATATGATGGCATATTACATGAGTACACATTGTCGTATGCCGATAAAACCGCATTCAATGGCTTCGTCTCGTCGAACTACACGAGTTCAAAGCTCGAAGTTTGCGTGGGAACAACTTGTCTTCGAGAAAAAGTCGATTATACATATGCGTTTTTACGACATCGTGGGAATCATTTTCTTTTTGCTGCACCTAGACAAAATCTGGCATCGTATTCGGTTTCAGCACGTCGAATAACCAAGGAAACTGATGCAACATCGTTTTCTTCGCGACCACAGCTCAAGAAAAACTCAATCATAGAAATTGATATTCGTGTCCGATATGATGGCGTATAACTTGAGTACACATTGCCGTAGGCCGATGAAACCGCGTGCAATAGCTTCGTCTCGTCGAACTACACGAGTGCAATGCGTGGAGTTTGCGTGTGAACGATTTGTCTTCGAGACAAAGTCGATTGTACATATGCGTTTTTACGACATCGTGGGAATCCTTTTTTTTGGCTGCACCTAGACAAAATCTGGCATCATATTCGGTTTCAGCACGTCGAATAACCAAGGGAAATGATGCAACATCGTTTTCTTCGCGACCAATGCTCACGAAAAACTCAATCATAGAAATTGATATTCGTGTCCGATATGATGGCGTATAACTTGAGTACACATTGCCGTAGGCCGATGAAACCGCGTGCAATAGCTTCGTCTCGTCGAACTACACGAGTGCAATGCGTGGAGTTTGCGTGTGAACGATTTGTCTTCGAGACAAAGTCGATTGTACATATGCGTTTTTACGACATCGTGGGAATCCTTTTTTTTGGCTGCACCTAGACAAAATCTGGCATCATATTCGGTTTCAGCACCTCGAATAACCAAGGGAAATGATGCAACATCGTTTTCTTCGCGACCAATGCTCACGAAAAACTCAATCATAGAAATTGATATTCGTGTCCGATATGATGGCGTATAACTTGAGTACACATTGCCGTAGGCCGATGAAATCGCGTGCAATAGCTTCGTCTCGTCGAACTACACGAGTGCAATGCTCGAAGTTTGCGTGGGAACAACTTGTCTTCGAGAAAAAGTCCATTATATATATGCGTTTTTACGACATCGTGGGAATCATTTTTTTTTTGCTGCACCTGGACGAAATCTGGCGTCATATTCGGTTTCAGCACGTCGAATAACCAAGGGAAATGATGCAATATCGTTTTCTTCGCGACCAATGCTCACGAAAAGCTCAATCATAGAGATTGATATTCGAGTTCGATATGATGGCGTATAACTTGAGTACACATTGTCGTAGGCCGATGAAACCGCGTGCAATAGCTTCGTCTCGTCGAACTACACGAGTGCAATGCGCGAAGTTTGCGTGTGGACGACTTGTCTTCGAGAAAAAGTCGATTATACATATGCGTTTTTACGACATCGTGGGAATCACTTTTTTTGGCTGCACCTAGACCAAATCTGGCATCATATTCGGTTTCAGCACGTCGAATAACCAAGGGAAATGATGCAACATCGTTTTCTTCGCGACCAATGCTCACGAAAAACTCAATCATAGAGATTGATATTCGGGTTCGATATGATGGCATATAACTTGAGTACACATTGTCGTAGGCCGATGAAACCGCGTGCAATAGCTTCGTCTCGTCGAACTACACGAGTGCAATGCGTGGAGTTTGCGTGTGAACGATTTGTCTTCGAGAAAAAGTCGATTATACATATGCGTTTTTACGACATCGTGAGAATCACTTTTTTTTGGCGGCACCTAGGCGAAATCTGGCATCATATTCGGTTTCAGCACGTCGAACAACCATGGAAACTGATGCATCATCGTTTCCTTCGTAACCACAGCTCACGAAAAACTCAATCATAGAAGTTTATTTTCGGGTTCGATATGATGGCATATTACATGAGTACACATTGTCGTATGCCGATAAAACCGCGTTCAATGGCTTCGTCTCGTCGAACTACACGAGTTCAAAGCTCGAAGTTTGCGTGGGAACAACTTGTCTTCGAGAAAAAGTCGATTATACATATGCGTTTTTACGACATCGTGGGAATCATTTTCTTTTTGCTGCACCTAGACAAAATCTGGCATCGTATTCGGTTTCAGCACGTCGAATAACTAAGGAAACTGATGCAACATCGTTTTCTTCGCGACCACAGCTCAAGAAAAACTCAATCATAGAAATTGATATTCGTGTCCGATATGATGGCGTATAACTTGAGTACACATTGCCGTAGGCCGATGAAACCGCGTGCAATAGCTTCGCCTCCTCGAACTACACGAGTGCAATGGTCGAAGTTTGCGTGGGAACAACTTGTCTTCGAGAAAAAGTCCATTATATATATGCGTTTTTACGACATCGTGGGAATCATTTTTTTTTGGCTGCACCTGGACGAAATCTGGCGTCATATTCGGTTTCAGCACGTCGAATAACCAAGGAAACTGATGCAACATCGTTTTCTTCGCGACCACAGCTCAAGAAAAACTCAATCATAGAAATTGATATTCGTGTCCGATATGATGGCGTATAACTTTAGTACACATTGTCGTAGGCCGATGAAATCGCGTGCAATATCTTCGTCTCGTCGAACTACACGAGTGCAGTGCGCGGAGTTTGCGTGTGAACGATTTGTCTTCGAGAAATCCTCCATTATACATATGCGTGTAGTATCGGGAAAATTTTAGAGGTAGTATTATAAAAAATGGGAGTCTATCGAATATGGCAGACAGATGTCTACGGCATTTAAGATATTCTATTAAGGTGTAGTATTACGTTGTGAACCTAGTTTTACGATTTCATTGAAGTAGAGTCCACGCACTCTGACTAATGGCGCCTGGGCCATTAGCTGGCCCACTCCGCCACGTTTGGGGAATTTCCCAGAGACGGATAATGGCGAACAGGGCCCCATAACGGCGGTGGGGGAAGAGGCCAAGTTGGAGGAATCGGGGGTGCGAAAGGTAATTTTTAAGATTAGCGGTCAGTTGGAAATCGTGGAGTAGAGTAGTTATACGGCAGAACATGGAAGTTTCGGCGACGTCCCCATATAAGGCATTAGACGTACAAGTTTAGATAATTATAAATTCTCGTAGAAGTGTAAACATTTGTATTTGTGGTGAGTCTTCTAATATCAGAAAGACTGTAAATATTTCTCAGAAATTAAAGTGTTACTTAAATAAAATTCTAGCGGCTTTATCCATTGACAAGTATCCCACATGCGTTTTTAGGACATCGTGGGAATGACTTTTTTTTGGCTGCACCTAGGCGAAATCTGGCATCATATTCGGTTTCAGCACGTCGAACAACCATGGAAACTGATGCATCATCGTTTCCTTCGTAACCACAGCTCAGGAAAAACTCAATCATAGAAGTTTATTTTCGGGTTCGATATGATGGCATATTACGTGAGTACACATTGTCGTATTCCGATAAAACCGCGTTCAATGGCTTCGTCTCGTCCAACTACACGAGTTCAATGCTCGAAGTTTGCGTGGGAACAAATTGTCTTCGAGAAAAAGTCGATTATACATATGCGTTTTTACGACATCGTGGGAATCATTTTCTTTTTGCTGCAGCTAGACAAAATCTGGCATCGTATTCGGTTTCAGCACGTCGAATAACCAAGGAAACTGATGCAACATCGTTTTCTTCGCGACCACAGCTCAAGAAAAACTCAATCATAGAAATTGATATTCGTGTCCGTTATGATGGCGTATAACTTGTGTACACATTGCCGTAGGCCGATGAAACCGCGTGCAATAGCTTCGTCTCGTCGAACTACACGAGTGCAATGCTCGAAGTTTGCGTGGGAACAACTTGTCTTCGAGAAAAAGTCCATTATATATATGCGTTTTTACGACATCGTGGGAATCACTTTTTTTTTGGTGCCCCTAGACCAAATCTGACATCATATTCGGTTTCAGCACGTCGAATAACCAAGGAAAATGATGCAACATCGTCTTCTTCGCGACCAATGCTCACGAAAAACTCAGTCATAGAGATTGATATTCGGGTTCGATATGATGGCATATAACTTGAGTACACATTGTCGTAGGCCGATGAAACCGCGTGCAATAGCTTCGTCTCGTCGAACTACACGAGTGCAATGCGTGGAGTTTGCGTGTGAACGATTTGTCTTCGAGAAAAAGTCGATTATACATATGCGTTTTTACGACATCGTGAGAATCACTTTTTTTTGGCTGCACCTAGGCGAAATCTGGCATCATATTCGGTTTCAGCACGTCGAACAACCGTGGAAACTGATGCATCATCGTTTCCTTCGTAACCACAGCTCACGAAAAACTCAATCATAGAAGTTTATTTTCGGGTTCGATATGATGGCATATTACATGAGTACACATTGTCGTATGCCGATAAAACCGCATTCAATGGCTTCGTCTCGTCGAACTACACGAGTTCAAAGCTCGAAGTTTGCGTGGGAACAACTTGTCTTCGAGAAAAAGTCGATTATACATATGCGTTTTTACGACATCGTGGGAATCATTTTCTTTTTGCTGCACCTAGACAAAATCTGGCATCGTATTCGGTTTCAGCACGTCGAATAACCAAGGAAACTGATGCAACATCGTTTTCTTCGCGACCACAGCTCAAGAAAAACTCAATCATAGAAATTGATATTCGTGTCCGATATGATGGCGTATAACTTGAGTACACATTGCCGTAGGCCGATGAAACCGCGTGCAATAGCTTCGTCTCGTCGAACTACACGAGTGCAATGCGTGGAGTTTGCGTGTGAACGATTTGTCTTCGAGACAAAGTCGATTGTACATATGCGTTTTTACGACATCGTGGGAATCCTTTTTTTTGGCTGCACCTAGACAAAATCTGGCATCATATTCGGTTTCAGCACGTCGAATAACCAAGGGAAATGATGCAACATCGTTTTCTTCGCGACCAATGCTCACGAAAAACTCAATCATAGAAATTGATATTCGTGTCCGATATGATGGCGTATAACTTGAGTACACATTGCCGTAGGCCGATGAAACCGCGTGCAATAGCTTCGTCTCGTCGAACTACACGAGTGCAATGCGTGGAGTTTGCGTGTGAACGATTTGTCTTCGAGACAAAGTCGATTGTACATATGCGTTTTTACGACATCGTGGGAATCCTTTTTTTTGGCTGCACCTAGACAAAATCTGGCATCATATTCGGTTTCAGCACCTCGAATAACCAAGGGAAATGATGCAACATCGTTTTCTTCGCGACCAATGCTCACGAAAAACTCAATCATAGAAATTGATATTCGTGTCCGATATGATGGCGTATAACTTGAGTACACATTGCCGTAGGCCGATGAAATCGCGTGCAATAGCTTCGTCTCGTCGAACTACACGAGTGCAATGCTCGAAGTTTGCGTGGGAACAACTTGTCTTCGAGAAAAAGTCCATTATATATATGCGTTTTTACGACATCGTGGGAATCATTTTTTTTTTGCTGCACCTGGACGAAATCTGGCGTCATATTCGGTTTCAGCACGTCGAATAACCAAGGGAAATGATGCAATATCGTTTTCTTCGCGACCAATGCTCACGAAAAGCTCAATCATAGAGATTGATATTCGAGTTCGATATGATGGCGTATAACTTGAGTACACATTGTCGTAGGCCGATGAAACCGCGTGCAATAGCTTCGTCTCGTCGAACTACACGAGTGCAATGCGCGAAGTTTGCGTGTGGACGACTTGTCTTCGAGAAAAAGTCGATTATACATATGCGTTTTTACGACATCGTGGGAATCACTTTTTTTGGCTGCACCTAGACCAAATCTGGCATCATATTCGGTTTCAGCACGTCGAATAACCAAGGGAAATGATGCAACATCGTTTTCTTCGCGACCAATGCTCACGAAAAACTCAATCATAGAGATTGATATTCGGGTTCGATATGATGGCATATAACTTGAGTACACATTGTCGTAGGCCGATGAAACCGCGTGCAATAGCTTCGTCTCGTCGAACTACACGAGTGCAATGCGTGGAGTTTGCGTGTGAACGATTTGTCTTCGAGAAAAAGTCGATTATACATATGCGTTTTTACGACATCGTGAGAATCACTTTTTTTTGGCGGCACCTAGGCGAAATCTGGCATCATATTCGGTTTCAGCACGTCGAACAACCATGGAAACTGATGCATCATCGTTTCCTTCGTAACCACAGCTCACGAAAAACTCAATCATAGAAGTTTATTTTCGGGTTCGATATGATGGCATATTACATGAGTACACATTGTCGTATGCCGATAAAACCGCGTTCAATGGCTTCGTCTCGTCGAACTACACGAGTTCAAAGCTCGAAGTTTGCGTGGGAACAACTTGTCTTCGAGAAAAAGTCGATTATACATATGCGTTTTTACGACATCGTGGGAATCATTTTCTTTTTGCTGCACCTAGACAAAATCTGGCATCGTATTCGGTTTCAGCACGTCGAATAACTAAGGAAACTGATGCAACATCGTTTTCTTCGCGACCACAGCTCAAGAAAAACTCAATCATAGAAATTGATATTCGTGTCCGATATGATGGCGTATAACTTGAGTACACATTGCCGTAGGCCGATGAAACCGCGTGCAATAGCTTCGCCTCCTCGAACTACACGAGTGCAATGGTCGAAGTTTGCGTGGGAACAACTTGTCTTCGAGAAAAAGTCCATTATATATATGCGTTTTTACGACATCGTGGGAATCATTTTTTTTTGGCTGCACCTGGACGAAATCTGGCGTCATATTCGGTTTCAGCACGTCGAATAACCAAGGAAACTGATGCAACATCGTTTTCTTCGCGACCACAGCTCAAGAAAAACTCAATCATAGAAATTGATATTCGTGTCCGATATGATGGCGTATAACTTTAGTACACATTGTCGTAGGCCGATGAAATCGCGTGCAATATCTTCGTCTCGTCGAACTACACGAGTGCAGTGCGCGGAGTTTGCGTGTGAACGATTTGTCTTCGAGAAATCCTCCATTATACATATGCGTGTAGTATCGGGAAAATTTTAGAGGTAGTATTATAAAAAATGGGAGTCTATCGAATATGGCAGACAGATGTCTACGGCATTTAAGATATTCTATTAAGGTGTAGTATTACGTTGTGAACCTAGTTTTACGATTTCATTGAAGTAGAGTCCACGCACTCTGACTAATGGCGCCTGGGCCATTAGCTGGCCCACTCCGCCACGTTTGGGGAATTTCCCAGAGACGGATAATGGCGAACAGGGCCCCATAACGGCGGTGGGGGAAGAGGCCAAGTTGGAGGAATCGGGGGTGCGAAAGGTAATTTTTAAGATTAGCGGTCAGTTGGAAATCGTGGAGTAGAGTAGTTATACGGCAGAACATGGAAGTTTCGGCGACGTCCCCATATGAGGCATTAGACGTACAAGTTTAGATAATTAGAAATTCTCGTAGAAGTGTAAACATTTGTATTTGTGGTGAGTCTTCTAATATCAGAAAGACTGTAAATATTTCTCAGAAATTAAAGTGTTACTTAAATAAAATTCTAGCGGCTTTATCCATTGACAAGTATCCCACATGCGTTTTTAGGACATCGTGGGAATGACTTTTTTTTGGCTGCACCTAGGCGAAATCTGGCATCATATTCGGTTTCAGCACGTCGAACAACCATGGAAACTGATGCATCATCGTTTCCTTCGTAACCACAGCTCACGAAAAACTCAATCATAGAAGTTGATATTCGTGTCGGATATGATGGCATATAACTTGAGTGCACATTGTCGTAGGCCGATGAAACCGCGTGCAATAGCTTCGTCTCGTCGAACTACACATGTGCAATGCGCGAAGTTTGCGTGTGAATGATTTGTCTTCGAGAAAAAGTCGATTATACATATGCGTTTTTACGACATCGTGGGAATCATTTTCTTTTTGCTGCACCTAGACAAAATCTGGCAACGTATTCGGTTTCAGCACGCTGAATAACCAAGGAAACTGATGCAACATCGTTTTCTTCGCGACCACAGCTCAAGAAAAACTCAATCATAGAAATTGATATTCGTGTCCGATATGATGGCGTATAACTTGAGTACACATTGCCGTAGGCCGATGAAACCGCGTGCAATAGCTTCGTCTCGTCGAACTACACGAGTGCAATGCGCGAAGTTTGCGTGTGAACGATTTGTCTTCGAGAAAAAGTCGATTATACATATGCGTTTTTACGACATCGTGGGAATCACTTTTTTTGGCTGCACCTAGACCAAATCGGGCATCATATTCGGTTTCAGCACGTCGAATAACCAAGGGAAATGATGCAACATCGTTTTCTTCGCGACCAATGCTCACGAAAAACTCAATCATAGAGATTGATATTCGGGTTCGATATGATGGCATATAACTTGAGTACACATTGCCGTAGGCCGATGAAATCGCGTGCAATAGCTTCGTCTCGTCGAACTACACGAGTGCAATGCTCGAAGTTTGCGTGGGAACGACTTGTCTTCGAGAAAAAGTCCATTATATATATGCGTTTTTACGACATCGTGGGAATCATTTTTTTTTGGCTGCACCCGGACGAAATCTGGCGTCATATTCGGTTTCAGCACGTCTAATAACCAAGGAAACTGATGCAACATCGTTTTCTTCGCGACCACAGCTCAAGAAAAACTCAATCATAGAAATTGATATTCGTGTCCGATATGATGGCGTATAACTTGAGTACACATTGTCGTAGGCCGATGAAATCGCGTGCAATATCTTCGTCTCGTCGAACTACACGAGTGCAGTGCGCGGAGTTTGCGTGTGAACGATTTGTCTTCGAGAAATCCTCCATTATACATATGCATGTAGTATCGGGAAAATTTTAGAGGTAGTATTATAAAAAATGGGAGTCTATCGAATATGGCAGACAGATGTCTACGGCATTTAAGATATTCTATTAAGGTGTAGGATTACGTTGTGAACCTAGTTTTATGATTTCATTGAACTAGAGTCCACGCACTCTGACTAATTGCGCCTGGGCCATTAGCTGGCCCACTCCGCCACGTTTGGGGAATTTCCCAGAGACGGATAATGGCGAACAGGGCCCCATAACGGCGGTGGGGGAAGAGGCCAAGTTGGAGGAATCGGGGGTGCGAAAGGTAATTTTTAAGATTAGCGGTCAGTTGGAAATCGTGGAGTAGAGTAGTTATACGGCAGAACATGGAAGTTTCGGCGACGTCCCCATATGAGGCATTAGACGTACAAGTTTAGATAATTAGAAATTCTCGTAGAAGTGTAAACATTTGTATTTGTGGTGAGTCTTCTAATATCAGAAAGACTGTAAATATTTCTCAGAAATTAAAGTGTTACTTAAATAAAATTCTAGCGGCTTTATCCATTGACAAGTATCCCACATGCGTTTTTAGGACATCGTGGGAATGACTTTTTTTTGGCTGCACCTAGGCGAAATCTGGCATCATATTCGGTTTCAGCACGTCGAACAACCATGGAAACTGATGCATCATCGTTTCCTTCGTAACCACAGCTCAGGAAAAACTCAATCATAGAAGTTTATTTTCGGGTTCGATATGATGGCATATTACGTGAGTACACATTGTCGTATTCCGATAAAACCGCGTTCAATGGCTTCGTCTCGTCCAACTACACGAGTTCAATGCTCGAAGTTTGCGTGGGAACAAATTGTCTTCGAGAAAAAGTCGATTATACATATGCGTTTTTACGACATCGTGGGAATCATTTTCTTTTTGCTGCAGCTAGACAAAATCTGGCATCGTATTCGGTTTCAGCACGTCGAATAACCAAGGAAACTGATGCAACATCGTTTTCTTCGCGACCACAGCTCAAGAAAAACTCAATCATAGAAATTGATATTCGTGTCCGATATGATGGCGTATAACTTGTGTACACATTGCCGTAGGCCGATGAAACCGCGTGCAATAGCATCGTCTCGTCGAACTACACGAGTGCAATGCTCGAAGTTTGCGTGGGAACAACTTGTCTTCGAGAAAAAGTCCATTATATATATGCGTTTTTACGACATCGTGGGAATCACTTTTTTTTTGGTGCACCTAGACCAAATCTGACATCATATTCGGTTTCAGCACGTCGAATAACCAAGGAAAATGATGCAACATCGTCTTCTTCGCGACCAATGCTCACGAAAAACTCAGTCATAGAGATTGATATTCGGGTTCGATATGATGGCATATAACGTGAGTACACATTGTCGTAGGCCGATGAAACCGCGTGCAATATCTTCGTCTCGTCGAACTACACGAGTGCAGTGCGCGGAGTTTGCGTGTGAACGATTTGTCTTCGAGAAATCCTCCATTATACATATGCGTGTAGTATCGGGAAAATTTTAGAGGTAGTATTATAAAAAATGGGAGTCTATCGAATATGGCAGACAGATGTCTACGGCATTTAAGATATTCTATTAAGGTGTAGGATTACGTTGTGAACCTAGTTTTATGATTTCATTGAAGTAGAGTCCACGCACTCTGACTAATGGCGCCTGGGCCATTAGCTGGCCCACTCCGCCACGTTTGGGGAATTTCCCAGAGACGGATAATGGCGAACAGGGCCCCATAACGGCGGTGGGGGAAGAGGCCAAGTTGGCGGAATCGGGGGTGCGAAAGGTAATTTTTAAGATTAGCGGTCAGTTGGAAATCGTGGAGTAGAGTAGTTATACGGCAGAACATGGAAGTTTCGGCGACGTCCCCATATGAGGCATTAGACGTACAAGTTTAGATAATTATAAATTCTCGTAGAAGTGTAAACATTTGTATTTGTGGTGAGTCTTCTAATATCAGAAAGACTGTAAATATTTCTCAGAAATTAAAGTGTTACTTAAATAAAATTCTAGCGGCTTTATCCATTGACAAGTATCCCACATGCTTTTTTATGACATCGTGGGAATGACTTTTTTTTGGCTGCACCTAGACAAAATCTGGCATCGTATTCGGTTTCAGCACGGCGAATAACCAAGGAAAATGATGCAACATCGTTTTCTTCGGGACCACAGCTCACGAAAAACTCAATCATAGAAGTTGATATTCGTGTCGGATATGATGGCATATAACTTGAGTACACATTGTCGTAGGCCGATGAAACCGCGTGCAATAGCTTCGTCTCGTCGAACTACACAAGTGCAATGCGCGAAGTTTGCGTGTGAAGGATTTGTCTTCGAGAAAAAGTCGATTATACATATGCATTTTTACGACATCGTGGGAATCATTTTCTTTTTGCTGCACCTAGACAAAATCTGGCATCGTATTCGGTTTCAGCACGTCGAATAACCAAGGAAACTGATGCAACATCGTTTTCTTCGCGACCACAGCTCAAGAAAAACTCAATCATAGAAATTGATATTCGTGTCCGATATGATGGCGTATAACTTGAGTACACATTGCCGTAGGCCGATGAAACCGCGTGCAATAGCTTCGTCTCGTCGAACTACACGAGTGCAATGCTCGAAGTTTGCGTGGGGACAACTTGTCTTCGAGAAAAAGTCCATTATATATATGCGTTTTTACGACATCGTGGGAATCATTTTTTTTGGCTGCACCTGGACGAAATCTGGCGTCATATTCGGTTTCAGAACGTCGAATAACCAAGGGAAATGATGGAATATCGTTTTCTTCGCGACCACAGCTCACGAAAAACTCAATCATAGAAGTTGATATTCGTGTCGGATATGATGGCATATAACTTGAGTACACATTGTCGTAGGCCGATGAAACCGCGTGCAATAGCTTCGTCTCGTCGAACTACACAAGTGCAATGCGCGAAGTTTGCGTGTGAATGATTTGTCTTCGAGAAAAAGTCGATTATACATATGCGTTTTTACGACATCGTGGGAATCACTTTTTTTTGGCTGTACCTAGAAAAAATCTGGCATCATATTCGCTTTCCGCACGTCGAATAACCAAGGGAACTGATGCAACATCGTTTTCTTCGCTACCACAGCTCACGAAAAACTCAATCATAAAAGTTAATATTCGTGTCCGATATGATGGCATATAACTTGAGTACACATTGTCGTAGGCCGACGAAACCGCGTGCAATAGCTTCGTTCCGTCGAACTACACGAGTGCAATGCGCGAAGTTTGCGTGTAAACGACTTGTCTCCAAGAAAAAGTCGATTATACATATGCGTTTTTAGGACATCGTGGGAATCCTTTTTTTTGGCTGCACCTAGACAAAATCTGGCATCGTATTCGGTTTCAGCACGGCGAATAACCAAGGAAAATGATGCAACATCGTTTTCTTCGGGACCACAGCTCACGAAAAACTCAATCATAGAAGTTGATATTCGTGTCCGATATGATGGCGTATAACTTGAGTACACATTGTTGTAGGCCGATGAAACCGCGTGCAATAGCTTCGTCTCGTCGAACTACACGAGTGCAATGCGCGAAGTTTGCGTGTGGACGACTTGTCTTCGAGAAAAAGTCGATTATACATATGCGTTTTTACGACATCGTGGGAATCACTTTTTTTGGCTGCACCTAGACCAAATCTGGCATCATATTCGGTTTCAGCACGTCGAATAACCAAGGGAAATGATGCAACATCGTTTTCTTCGCGACCAATGCTCACGAAAAACTCAATCATAGAGATTGATATTCGGGTTCGATATGATGGCATATAACTTGAGTACACATTGTCGTAGGCCGATGAAACCGCGTGCAATAGCTTCGTCTCGTCGAACTACACGAGTGCAATGCGTGGAGTTTGCGTGTGAACGATTTGTCTTCGAGAAAAAGTCGATTATACATATGCGTTTTTACGACATCGTGAGAATCACTTTTTTTTGGCTGCACCTAGGCGAAATCTGGCATCATATTCGGTTTCAGCACGTCGAACAACCATGGAAACTGATGCATCATCGTTTCCTTCGTAACCACAGCTCACGAAAAACTCAATCATAGAAGTTTATTTTCGGGTTCGATATGATGGCATATTACATGAGTACACATTGTCGTATGCCGATAAAACCGCGTTTAATGGCTTCGTCTCGTCGAACTACACGAGTTCAAAGCTCGAAGTTTGCGTGGGAACAACTTGTCTTCGAGAAAAAGTCGATTATACATATGCGTTTTTACGACATCGTGGGAATCATTTTCTTTTTGCTGCACCTAGACAAAATCTGGCATCGTATTCGGTTTCAGCACGTCGAATAACCAAGGAAACTGATGCAACATCGTTTTCTTCGCGACCACAGCTCAAGAAAAACTCAATCATAGAAATTGATATTCGTGTCCGATATGATGGCGTATAACTTGAGTACACATTGCCGTAGGCCGATGAAACCGCGTGCAATAGCTTCGTCTCGTCGAACTACACGAGTGCAATGCGTGGAGTTTGCGTGTGAACGATTTGTCTTCGAGACAAAGTCGATTGTACATATGCGTTTTTACGACATCGTGGGAATCCTTTTTTTTGGCTGCACCTAGACAAAATCTGGCATCATATTCGGTTTCAGCACGTCGAATAACCAAGGGAAATGATGCAACATCGTTTTCTTCGCGACCAATGCTCACGAAAAACTCAATCATAGAAATTGATATTCGTGTCCGATATGATGGCGTATAACTTGAGTACACATTGCCGTAGGCCGATGAAATCGCGTGCAATAGCTTCGTCTCGTCGAACTACACGAGTGCAATGCTCGAAGTTTGCGTGGGAACAACTTGTCTTCGAGAAAAAGTCCATTATATATATGCGTTTTTACGACATCGTGGGAATCATTTTTGTTTGGCTGCACCTGGACGAAATCTGGCGTCATATTCGGTTTCAGCACGTCGAATAACCAAGGGAAATGATGCAATATCGTTTTCTTCGCGACCAATGCTCACGAAAAGCTCAATCATAGAGATTGATATTCGGGTTCGATATGATGGCGTATAACTTGAGTACACATTGTCGTAGGCCGATGAAACCGCATGCAATAGCTTCGTCTCGTCGAACTACACGAGTGCAATGCGCGAAGTTTGCGTGTGGACGACTTGTCTTCGAGAAAAAGTCGATTATACATATGCGTTTTTACGACATCGTGGGAATCACTTTTTTTGGCTGCACCTAGACCAAATCTGGCATCATATTCGGTTTCAGCACGTCGAATAACCAAGGGAAATGATGCAACATCGTTTTCTTCGCGACCAATGCTCACGAAAAACTCAATCATAGAGATTGATATTCGGGTTCGATATGATGGCATATAACTTGAGTACACATTGTCGTAGGCCGATGAAACCGCGTGCAATAGCTTCGTCTCGTCGAACTACACGAGTGCAATGCGTGGAGTTTGCGTGTGAACGATTTGTCTTCGAGAAAAAGTCGATTATACATATGCGTTTTTACGACATCGTGAGAATCACTTTTTTTTGGCTGCACCTAGGCGAAATCTGGCATCATATTCGGTTTCAGCACGTCGAACAACCATGGAAACTGATGCATCATCGTTTCCTTCGTAACCACAGCTCACGAAAAACTCAATCATAGAAGTTTATTTTCGGGTTCGATATGATGGCATATTACATGAGTACACATTGTCGTATGCCGATAAAACCGCGTTCAATGGCTTCGTCTCGTCGAACTACACGAGTTCAAAGCTCGAAGTTTGCGTGGGAACAACTTGTCTTCGAGAAAAAGTCGATTATACATATGCGTTTTTACGACATCGTGGGAATCATTTTCTTTTTGCTGCACCTAGACAAAATCTGGCATCGTATTCGGTTTCAGCACGTCGAATAACTAAGGAAACTGATGCAACATCGTTTTCTTCGCGACCACAGCTCAAGAAAAACTCAATCATAGAAATTGATATTCGTGTCCGATATGATGGCGTATAACTTGAGTACACATTGCCGTAGGCCGATGAAACCGCGTGCAATAGCTTCGCCTCGTCGAACTACACGAGTGCAATGCTCGAAGTTTGCGTGGGAACAACTTGTCTTCGAGAAAAAGTCCATTATATATATGCGTTTTTACGACATCGTGGGAATCACTTTTTTTTTGGTGCACCTAGACCAAATCTGACATCATATTCGGTTTCAGCACGTCGAATAACCAAGGAAAATGATGCAACATCGTCTTCTTCGCGACCAATGCTCACGAAAAACTCAGTCATAGAGATTGATATTCGGGTTCGATATGATGGCATATAACGTGAGTACACATTGTCGTAGGCCGATGAAACCGCGTGCAATATCTTCGTCTCGTCGAACTACACGAGTGCAGTGCGCGGAGTTTGCGTGTGAACGATTTGTCTTCGAGAAATCCTCCATTATACATATGCGTGTAGTATCGGGAAAATTTTAGAGGTAGTATTATAAAAAATGGGAGTCTATCGAATATGGCAGACAGATGTCTACGGCATTTAAGATATTCTATTAAGGTGTAGGATTACGTTGTGAACCTAGATTTATGATTTCATTGAAGTAGAGTCCACGCACTCTGACTAATGGCGCCTGGGCCATTAGCTGGCCCACTCCGCCACGTTTGGGGAATTTCCCAGAGACGGATAATGGCGAACAGGGCCCCATAACGGCGGTGGGGGAAGAGGCCAAGTTGGCGGAATCGGGGGTGCGAAAGGTAATTTTTAAGATTAGCGGTCAGTTGGAAATCGTGGAGTAGAGTAGTTATACGGCAGAACATGGAAGTTTCGGCGACGTCCCCATATGAGGCATTAGACGTACAAGTTTAGATAATTATAAATTCTCGTAGAAGTGTAAACATTTGTATTTGTGGTGAGTCTTCTAATATCAGAAAGACTGTAAATATTTCTCAGAAATTAAAGTGTTACTTAAATAAAATTCCAGCGGCTTTATCCATTGACAAGTATCCCACATGCGTTTTTATGACATCGTGGGAATGACTTTTTTTTGGCTGCACCTAGACAAAATCTGGCATCGTATTCGGTTTCAGCACGGCGAATAACCAAGGAAAATGATGCAACATCGTTTTCTTCGGGACCACAGCTCACGAAAAACTCAATCATAGAAGTTGATATTCGTGTCGGATATGATGGCATATAACTTGAGTACACATTGTCGTAGGCCGATGAAACCGCGTGCAATAGCTTCGTCTCGTCGAACTACACAAGTGCAATGCGCGAAGTTTGCGTGTGAAGGATTTGTCTTCGAGAAAAAGTCGATTATACATATGCATTTTTACGACATCGTGGGAATCATTTTCTTTTTGCTGCACCTAGACAAAATCTGGCATCGTATTCGGTTTCAGCACGTCGAATAACCAAGGAAACTGATGCAACATCGTTTTCTTCGCGACCACAGCTCAAGAAAAACTCAATCATAGAAATTGATATTCGTGTCCGATATGATGGCGTATAACTTGAGTACACATTGCCGTAGGCCGATGAAACCGCGTGCAATAGCTTCGTCTCGTCGAACTACACGAGTGCAATGCTCGAAGTTTGCGTGGGGACAACTTGTCTTCGAGAAAAAGTCCATTATATATATGCGTTTTTACGACATCGTGGGAATCATTTTTTTTGGCTGCACCTGGACGAAATCTGGCGTCATATTCGGTTTCAGAACGTCGAATAACCAAGGGAAATGATGGAATATCGTTTTCTTCGCGACCACAGCTCACGAAAAACTCAATCATAGAAGTTGATATTCGTGTCGGATATGATGGCATATAACTTGAGTACACATTGTCGTAGGCCGATGAAACCGCGTGCAATAGCTTCGTCTCGTCGAACTACACAAGTGCAATGCGCGAAGTTTGCGTGTGAATGATTTGTCTTCGAGAAAAAGTCGATTATACATATGCGTTTTTACGACATCGTGGGAATCACTTTTTTTTGGCTGTACCTAGAAAAAATCTGGCATCATATTCGCTTTCCGCACGTCGAATAACCAAGGGAACTGATGCAACATCGTTTTCTTCGCTACCACAGCTCACGAAAAACTCAATCATAAAAGTTAATATTCGTGTCCGATATGATGGCATATAACTTGAGTACACATTGTCGTAGGCCGATGAAACCGCGTGCAATAGCTTCGTTCCGTCGAACTACACGAGTGCAATGCGCGAAGTTTGCGTGTAAACGATTTGTCTCCAAGAAAAAGTCGATTATACATATGCGTTTTTACGACATCGTGGGAATCCTTTTTTTTGGCTGCACCTAGACAAAATCTGGCATCGTATTCGGTTTCAGCACGGCGAATAACCAAGGAAAATGATGCAACATCGTTTTCTTCGGGACCACAGCTCACGAAAAACTCAATCATAGAAGTTGATATTCGTGTCCGATATGATGGCGTATAACTTGAGTACACATTGTTGTAGGCCGATGAAACCGCGTGCAATAGCTTCGTCTCGTCGAACTACACGAGCGCAATGCGCGAAGTTTGCGTGTGGATGACTTGTCTTCGAGAAAAAGTCGATTATACATATGCGTTTTTACGACATCGTGGGAATCACTTTTTTTGGCTGCACCTAGACCAAATCTGGCATCATATTCGGTTTCAGCACGTCGAATAACCAAGGGAAATGATGCAACATCGTTTTCTTCGCGACCAATGCTCACGAAAAACTCAATCATAGAGATTGATATTCGGGTTCGATATGATGGCATATAACTTGAGTACACATTGTCGTAGGCCGATGAAACCGCGTGCAATAGCTTCGTCTCGTCGAACTACACGAGTGCAATGCGTGGAGTTTGCGTGTGAACGATTTGTCTTCGAGAAAAAGTCGATTATACATATGCGTTTTTACGACATCGTGAGAATCACTTTTTTTTGGCTGCACCTAGGCGAAATCTGGCATCATATTCGGTTTCAGCACGTCGAACAACCATGGAAACTGATGCATCATCGTTTCCTTCGTAACCACAGCTCACGAAAAACTCAATCATAGAAGTTTATTTTCGGGTTCGATATGATGGCATATTACATGAGTACACATTGTCGTATGCCGATAAAACCGCGTTCAATGGCTTCGTCTCGTCGAACTACACGAGTTCAAAGCTCGAAGTTTGCGTGGGAACAACTTGTCTTCGAGAAAAAGTCGATTATACATATGCGTTTTTACGACATCGTGGGAATCATTTTCTTTTTGCTGCACCTAGACAAAATCTGGCATCGTATTCGGTTTCAGCACGTCGAATAACCAAGGAAACTGATGCAACATCGTTTTCTTCGCGACCACAGCTCAAGAAAAACTCAATCATAGAAATTGATATTCGTGTCCGATATGATGGCGTATAACTTGAGTACACATTGCCGTAGGCCGATGAAACCGCGTGCAATAGCTTCGTCTCGTCGAACTACACGAGTGCAATGCGTGGAGTTTGCGTGTGAACGATTTGTCTTCGAGACAAAGTCGATTGTACATATGCGTTTTTACGACATCGTGGGAATCCTTTTTTTTGGCTGCACCTAGACAAAATCTGGCATCATATTCGGTTTCAGCACGTCGAATAACCAAGGGAAATGATGCAACATCGTTTTCTTCGCGACCACAGCTCACGAAAAACTCAATCATAGAAATTGATATTCGTGTCCGATATGATGGCGTATAACTTGAGTACACATTGTCGTAGGCCGATGAAATCGCGTGCAATATCTTCGTCTCGTCGAACTACACGAGTGCAGTGCGCGGAATTTGCGTGTGAACGATTTGTCTTCGAGAAATCCTCCATTATACATATGCGTGTAGTATCGGGAAAATTTTAGAGGTAGTATTATAAAAAATGGGAGTCTATCGAATATGGCAGACAGATGTCTACGGCATTTAAGATATTCTATTAAGGTGTAGGATTACGTTGTGAACCTAGTTTTACGATTTCATTGAAGTAGAGTCCACGCACTCTGACTAATGGCGCCTGGGCCATTAGCTGGCCCACTCCGCCACGTTTGGGGAATTTCCCAGAGACGGATAATGGCGAACAGGGCCCCATAACGGCGGTGGGGGAAGAGGCCAAGTTGGAGGAATCGGGGGTGCGAAAGGTAATTTTTAAGATTAGCGGTCAGTTGGAAATCGTGGAGTAGAGTAGTTATACGGCAGAACATGGAAGTTTCGGCGACCTCCCCATATGAGGCATTAGACGTACAAGTTTAGATAATTATAAATTCTCGTAGAAGTGTAAACATTTGTATTTGTGGTGAGTCTTCTAATATCAGAAAGACTGTAAATATTTCTCAGAAATTGAAGTGTTACTTAAATAAAATTCTAGCGGCTTTATCCATTGACAAGTATCCCACATGCGTTTTTATGACATCGTGGGAATGACTTTTTTTTGGCTGCACCTAGACAAAATCTGGCATCGTATTCGGTTTCAGCACGGCGAATAACCAAGGAAAATGATGCAACATCGTTTTCTTCGGGACCACAGCTCACGAAAAACTCAATCATAGAAGTTGATATTCGTGTCGGATATGATGGCATATAACTTGAGTACACATTGTCGTAGGCCGATGAAACCGCGTGCAATAGCTTCGTCTCGTCGAACTACACAAGTGCAATGCGCGAAGTTTGCGTGTGAAGGATTTGTCTTCGAGAAAAAGTCGATTATACATATGCATTTTTACGACATCGTGGGAATCATTTTCTTTTTGCTGCACCTAGACAAAATCTGGCAT
Organism: Diachasmimorpha longicaudata; assembly: GCF_034640455.1. Lineage (NCBI taxonomy): Eukaryota > Metazoa > Arthropoda > Insecta > Hymenoptera > Braconidae > Diachasmimorpha > Diachasmimorpha longicaudata. Next base: position 361,421 of record NW_026973910.1, on the reverse strand, counting down.
CGTATTCGGTTTCAGCACGTCGAATAACCAAGGAAACTGATGCAACATCGTTTTCTTCGCGACCACAGCTCAAGAAAAACTCAATCATAGAAATTGATATTCGTGTCCGATATGATGGCGTATAACTTGAGTACACATTGCCGTAGGCCGATGAAACCGCGTGCAATAGCTTCGTCTCGTCGAACTACACGAGTGCAATGCTCGAAGTTTGCGTGGGGACAACTTGTCTTCGAGAAAAAGTCCATTATATATATGCGTTTTTACGACATCGTGGGAATCATATTTTTTGGCTGCACCTGGACGAAATCTGGAATAACCAAGGGAAATGATGGAATATCGTTTTCTTCGCGACCACAGCTCACGAAAAACTCAATCATAGAAGTTGATATTCGTGTCGGATATGATGGCATATAACTTGAGTACACATTGTCGTAGGCCGATGAAACCGCGTGCAATAGCTTCGTCTCGTCGAACTACACAAGTGCAATGCGCGAAGTTTGCGTGTGAATGATTTGTCTTCGAGAAAAAGTCGATTATACATATGCGTTTTTACGACATCGTGGGAATCACTTTTTTTTGGCTGTACCTAGAAAAAATCTGGCATCATATTCGCTTTCCGCACGTCGAATAACCAAGGGAACTGATGCAACATCGTTTTCTTCGCTACCACAGCTCACGAAAAACTCAATCATAAAAGTTAATATTCGTGTCCGATATGATGGCATATAACTTGAGTACACATTGTCGTAGGCCGATGAAACCGCGTGCAATAGCTTCGTTCCGTCGAACTACACGAGTGCAATGCGCGAAGTTTGCGTGTAAACGATTTGTCTCCAAGAAAAAGTCGATTATACATATGCGTTTTTACGACATCGTGGGAATCCTTTTTTTTGGCTGCACCTAGACAAAATCTGGCATCGTATTCGGTTTCAGCACGGCGAATAACCAAGGAAAATGATGCAACATCGTTTTCTTCGGGACCACAGCTCACGAAAAACTCAATCATAGAAGTTGATATTCGTGTCCGATATGATGGCGTATAACTTGAGTACACATTGTCGTAGGCCGATGAAACCGCGTGCAATAGCTTCGTCTCGTCGAACTACACGAGTGCAATGCGCGAAGTTTGCGTGTGGACGACTTGTCTTCGAGAAAAAGTCGATTATACATATGCGTTTTTACGACATCGTGGGAATCACTTTTTTTGGCTGCACCTAGACCAAATCTGGCATCATATTCGGTTTCAGCACGTCGAATAACCAAGGGAAATGATGCAACATCGTTTTCTTCGCGACCAATGCTCACGAAAAACTCAATCATAGAGATTGATATTCGGGTTCGATATGATGGCATATAACTTGATTACACATTGTCGTAGGCCGATGAAACCGCGTGCAATAGCTTCGTCTCGTCGAACTACACGAGTGCAATGCGTGGAGTTTGCGTGTGAACGATTTGTCTTCGAGAAAAAGTCGATTATACATATGCGTTTTTACGACATCGTGAGAATCACTTTTTTTTGGCTGCACCTAGGCGAAATCTGGCATCATATTCGGTTTCAGCACGTCGAACAACCATGGAAACTGATGCATCATCGTTTCCTTCGTAACCACAGCTCACGAAAAACTCAATCATAGAAGTTTATTTTCGGGTTCGATATGATGGCATATTACATGAGTACACATTGTCGTATGCCGATAAAACCGCGTTCAATGGCTTCGTCTCGTCGAACTACACGAGTTCAAAGCTCGAAGTTTGCGTGGGAACAACTTGTCTTCGAGAAAAAGTCGATTATACATATGCGTTTTTACGACATCGTGGGAATCATTTTCTTTTTGCTGCACCTAGACAAAATCTGGCATCGTATTCGGTTTCAGCACGTCGAATAACCAAGGAAACTGATGCAACATCGTTTTCTTCGCGACCACAGCTCAAGAAAAACTCAATCATAGAAATTGATATTCGTGTCCGATATGATGGCGTATAACTTGAGTACACATTGCCGTAGGCCGATGAAACCGCGTGCAATAGCTTCGTCTCGTCGAACTACACGAGTGCAATGCGTGGAGTTTGCGTGTGAACGATTTGTCTTCGAGACAAAGTCGATTGTACATATGCGTTTTTACGACATCGTGGGAATCCTTTTTTTTGGCTGCACCTAGACAAAATCTGGCATCATATTCGGTTTCAGCACGTCGAATAACCAAGGGAAATGATGCAACATCGTTTTCTTCGCGACCAATGCTCACGAAAAACTCAATCATAGAAATTGATATTCGTGTCCGATATGATGGCGTATAACTTGAGTACACATTGCCGTAGGCCGATGAAATCGCGTGCAATAGCTTCGTCTCGTCGAACTACACGAGTGCAATGCTCGAAGTTTGCGTGGGAACAACTTGTCTTCGAGAAAAAGTCCATTATATATATGCGTTTTTACGACATCGTGGGAATCATTTTTTTTTGGCTGCACCTGGACGAAATCTGGCGTCATATTCGGTTTCAGCACGTCGAATAACCAAGGGAAATGATGCAATATCGTTTTCTTCGCGACCAATGCTCACGAAAAGCTCAATCATAGAGATTGATATTCGGGTTCGATATGATGGCGTATAACTTGAGTACACATTGTCGTAGGCCGATGAAACCGCGTGCAATAGCTTCGTCTCGTCGAACTACCCGAGTGCAATGCGCGAAGTTTGCGTGTGGACGACTTGTCTTCGAGAAAAAGTCGATTATACATATGCGTTTTTACGACATCGTGGGAATCACTTTTTTTGGCTGCACCTAGACCAAATCTGGCATCATATTCGGTTTCAGCACGTCGAATAACCAAGGGAAATGATGCAACATCGTTTTCTTCGCGACCAATGCTCACGAAAAACTCAATCATAGAGATTGATATTCGGGTTCGATATGATGGCATATAACTTGATTACACATTGTCGTAGGCCGATGAAACCGCGTGCAATAGCTTCGTCTCGTCGAACTACACGAGTGCAATGCGTGGAGTTTGCGTGTGAACGATTTGTCTTCGAGAAAAAGTCGATTATACATATGCGTTTTTACGACATCGTGAGAATCACTTTTTTTTGGCTGCACCTAGGCGAAATCTGGCATCATATTCGGTTTCAGCACGTCGAACAACCATGGAAACTGATGCATCATCGTTTCCTTCGTAACCACAGCTCACGAAAAACTCAATCATAGAAGTTTATTTTCGGGTTCGATATGATGGCATATTACATGAGTACACATTGTCGTATGCCGATAAAACCGCGTTCAATGGCTTCGTCTCGTCGAACTACACGAGTTCAAAGCTCGAAGTTTGCGTGGGAACAACTTGTCTTCGAGAAAAAGTCGATTATACATATGCGTTTTTACGACATCGTGGGAATCATTTTCTTTTTGCTGCACCTAGACAAAATCTGGCATCGTATTCGGTTTCAGCACGTCGAATAACCAAGGAAACTGATGCAACATCGTTTTCTTCGCGACCACAGCTCAAGAAAAACTCAATCATAGAAATTGATATTCGTGTCCGATATGATGGCGTATAACTTGAGTACACATTGCCGTAGGCCGATGAAACCGCGTGCAATAGCTTCGTCTCGTCGAACTACACGAGTGCAATGCGTGGAGTTTGCGTGTGAACGATTTGTCTTCGAGACAAAGTCGATTGTACATATGCGTTTTTACGACATCGTGGGAATCCTTTTTTTTGGCTGCACCTAGACAAAATCTGGCATCATATTCGGTTTCAGCACGTCGAATAACCAAGGGAAATGATGCAACATCGTTTTCTTCGCGACCAATGCTCACGAAAAACTCAATCATAGAAATTGATATTCGTGTCCGATATGATGGCGTATAACTTGAGTACACATTGCCGTAGGCCGATGAAATCGCGTGCAATAGCTTCGTCTCGTCGAACTACACGAGTGCAATGCTCGAAGTTTGCGTGGGAACAACTTGTCTTCGAGAAAAAGTCCATTATATATATGCGTTTTTACGACATCGTGGGAATCATTTTTTTTTGGCTGCACCTGGACGAAATCTGGCGTCATATTCGGTTTCAGCACGTCGAATAACCAAGGGAAATGATGCAATATCGTTTTCTTCGCGACCAATGCTCACGAAAAGCTCAATCATAGAGATTGATATTCGGGTTCGATATGATGGCGTATAACTTGAGTACACATTGTCGTAGGCCGATGAAACCGCGTGCAATAGCTTCGTCTCGTCGAACTACCCGAGTGCAATGCGCGAAGTTTGCGTGTGGACGACTTGTCTTCGAGAAAAAGTCGATTATACATATGCGTTTTTACGACATCGTGGGAATCACTTTTTTTGGCTGCACCTAGACCAAATCTGGCATCATATTCGGTTTCAGCACGTCGAATAACCAAGGGAAATGATGCAACATCGTTTTCTTCGCGACCAATACTCACGAAAAACTCAATCATAGAGATTGATATTCGGGTTCGATATGATGGCATATAACTTGAGTACACATTGTCGTAGGCCGATGAAACCGCGTGCAATAGCTTCGTCTCGTCGAACTACACGAGTGCAATGCGTGGAGTTTGCGTGTGAACGATTTGTCTTCGAGAAAAAGTCGATTATACATATGCGTTTTTACGACATCGTGAGAATCACTTTTTTTTGGCTGCACCTAGGCGAAATCTGGCATCATATTCGATTTCAGCACGTCGAACAACCATGGAAACTGATGCATCATCGTTTCCTTCGTAACCACAGCTCACGAAAAACTCAATCATAGAAGTTTATTTTCGGGTTCGATATGATGGCATATTACATGAGTACACATTGTCGTATGCCGATAAAACCGCGTTCAATGGCTTCGTCTCGTCGAACTACACGAGTTCAAAGCTCGAAGTTTGCGTGGGAACAACTTGTCTTCGAGAAAAAGTCGATTATACATATGCGTTTTTACGACATCGTGGGAATCATTTTCTTTTTGCTGCACCTAGACAAAATCTGGCATCGTATTCGGTTTCAGCACGTCGAATAACTAAGGAAACTGATGCAACATCGTTTTCTTCGCGACCACAGCTCAAGAAAAACTCAATCATAGAAATTGATATTCGTGTCCGATATGATGGCGTATAACTTGAGTACACATTGCCGTAGGCCGATGAAACCGCGTGCAATAGCTTCGCCTCGTCGAACTACACGAGTGCAATGCTCGAAGTTTGCGTGGGAACAACTTGTCTTCGAGAAAAAGTCCATTATATATATGCGTTTTTACGACATCGTGGGAATCATTTTTTTTTGGCTGCACCTGGACGAAATCTGGCGTCATATTCGGTTTCAGCACGTCGAATAACCAAGGAAACTGATGCAACATCGTTTTCTTCGCGACCACAGCTCAAGAAAAACTCAATCATAGAAATTGATATTCGTGTCCGATATGATGGCGTATAACTTGAGTACACATTGTCGTAGGCCGATGAAATCGCGTGCAATATCTTCGTCTCGTCGAACTACACGAGTGCAGTGCGCGGAGTTTGCGTGTGAACGATTTGTCTTCGAGAAATCCTCCATTATACATATGCGTGTAGTATCGGGAAAATTTTAGAGGTAGTATTATAAAAAATGGGAGTCTATCGAATATGGCAGACAGATGTCTACGGCATTTAAGATATTCTATTAAGGTGTAGGATTACGTTGTGAACCTAGTTTTACGATTTCATTGAAGTAGAGTCCACGCACTCTGACTAATGGCGCCTGGCCCATTAGCTGGCCCACTCCGCCACGTTTGGGGAATTTCCCAGAGACGGATAATGGCGAACAGGGCCCCATAACGGCGGTGGGGGAAGAGGCCAAGTTGGAGGAATCGGGGGTGCGAAAGGTAATTTTTAAGATTAGCGGTCAGTTGGAAATCGTGGAGTAGAGTAGTTATACGGCAGAACATGGAAGTTTCGGCGACGTCCCCATATGAGGCATTAGACGTACAAGTTTAGATAATTAGAAATTCTCGTAGAAGTGTAAACATTTGTATTTGTGGTGAGTCTTCTAATATCAGAAAGACTGTAAATATTTCTCAGAAATTAAAGTGTTACTTAAATAAAATTCTAGCGGCTTTATCCATTGACAAGTATCCCACATGCGTTTTTAGGACATCGTGGGAATGACTTTTTTTTGGCTGCACCTAGGCGAAATCTGGCATCATATTCGGTTTCAGCACGTCGAACAACCATGGAAACTGATGCATCATCGTTTCCTTCGTAACCACAGCTCACGAAAAACTCAATCATAGAAGTTTATTTTCGGGTTCGATATGATGGCATATTACATGAGTACACATTGTCGTATGCCGATAAAACCGCGTTCAATGGCTTCGTCTCGTCGAACTACACGAGTTCAAAGCTCGAAGTTTGCGTGGGAACAACTTGTCTTCGAGAAAAAGTCGATTATACATATGCGTTTTTACGACATCGTGGGAATCATTTTCTTTTTGCTGCACCTAGACAAAATCTGGCATCGTATTCGGTTTCAGCACGTCGAATAACTAAGGAAACTGATGCAACATCGTTTTCTTCGCGACCACAGCTCAAGAAAAACTCAATCATAGAAATTGATATTCGTGTCCGATATGATGGCGTATAACTTGAGTACACATTGTCGTAGGCCGATGAAACCGCGTGCAATAGCTTCGTCTCGTCGAACTACACGAGTGCAATGCGCGAAGTTTGCGTGTGGACGACTTGTCTTCGAGAAAAAGTCGATTATACATATGCGTTTTTACGACATCGTGGGAATCACTTTTTTTGGCTGCACCTAGACCAAATCTGGCATCATATTCGGTTTCAGCACGTCGAATAACCAAGGGAAATGATGCAACATCGTTTTCTTCGCGACCAATGCTCACGAAAAACTCAATCATAGAGATTGATATTCGGGTTCGATATGATGGCATATAACTTGAGTACACATTGTCGTAGGCCGATGAAACCGCGTGCAATAGCTTCGTCTCGTCGAACTACACGAGTGCAATGCGTGGAGTTTGCGTGTGAACGATTTGTCTTCGAGAAAAAGTCGATTATACATATGCGTTTTTACGACATCGTGAGAATCACTTTTTTTTTGCTGCACCTAGGCGAAATCTGGCATCATATTCGGTTTCAGCACGTCGAACAACCATGGAAACTGATGCATCATCGTTTCCTTCGTAACCACAGCTCACGAAAAACTCAATCATAGAAGTTTATTTTCGGGTTCGATATGATGGCATATTACATGAGTACACATTGTCGTATGCCGATAAAACCGCGTTCAATGGCTTCGTCTCGTCGAACTACACGAGTTCAAAGCTCGAAGTTTGCGTGGGAACAACTTGTCTTCGAGAAAAAGTCGATTATACATATGCGTTTTTACGACATCGTGGGAATCATTTTCTTTTTGCTGCACCTAGACAAAATCTGGCATCGTATTCGGTTTCAGCACGTCGAATAACCAAGGAAACTGATGCAACATCGTTTTCTTCGCGACCACAGCTCAAGAAAAACTCAATCATAGAAATTGATATTCGTGTCCGATATGATGGCGTATAACTTGAGTACACATTGCCGTAGGCCGATGAAACCGCGTGCAATAGCTTCGTCTCGTCGAACTACACGAGTGCAATGCTCGAAGTTTGCGTGGGAACAACTTGTCTTCGAGAAAAAGTCCATTATATATATGCGTTTTTACGACATCGTGGGAATCATTTTTTTTTGGCTGCACCTGGACGAAATCTGGCGTCATATTCGGTTTCAGCACGTCGAATAACCAAGGAAAATGATGCAACATCGTTTTCTTCGGGACCACAGCTCACGAAAAACTCAATCATAGAAGTTGATATTCGTGTCCGATATGATGGCGTATAACTTGAGTACACATTGTTGTAGGCCGATGAAACCGCGTGCAATAGCTTCGTCTCGTCGAACTACACGAGCGCAATGCGCGAAGTTTGCGTGTGGATGACTTGTCTTCGAGAAAAAGTCGATTATACATATGCGTTTTTACGACATCGTGGGAATCACTTTTTTTGGCTGCACCTAGACCAAATCTGGCATCATATTCGGTTTCAGCACGTCGAATAACCAAGGGAAATGATGCAACATCGTTTTCTTCGCGACCAATGCTCACGAAAAACTCAATCATAGAGATTGATATTCGGGTTCGATATGATGGCATATAACTTGAGTACACATTGTCGTAGGCCGATGAAACCGCGTGCAATAGCTTCGTCTCGTCGAACTACACGAGTGCAATGCGTGGAGTTTGCGTGTGAACGATTTGTCTTCGAGAAAAAGTCGATTATACATATGCGTTTTTACGACATCGTGAGAATCACTTTTTTTTGGCTGCACCTAGGCGAAATCTGGCATCATATTCGGTTTCAGCACGTCGAACAACCATGGAAACTGATGCATCATCGTTTCCTTCGTAACCACAGCTCACGAAAAACTCAATCATAGAAGTTTATTTTCGGGTTCGATATGATGGCATATTACATGAGTACACATTGTCGTATGCCGATAAAACCGCGTTCAATGGCTTCGTCTCGTCGAACTACACGAGTTCAAAGCTCGAAGTTTGCGTGGGAACAACTTGTCTTCGAGAAAAAGTCGATTATACATATGCGTTTTTACGACATCGTGGGAATCATTTTCTTTTTGCTGCACCTAGACAAAATCTGGCATCGTATTCGGTTTCAGCACGTCGAATAACCAAGGAAACTGATGCAACATCGTTTTCTTCGCGACCACAGCTCAAGAAAAACTCAATCATAGAAATTGATATTCGTGTCCGATATGATGGCGTATAACTTGAGTACACATTGCCGTAGGCCGATGAAACCGCGTGCAATAGCTTCGTCTCGTCGAACTACACGAGTGCAATGCGTGGAGTTTGCGTGTGAACGATTTGTCTTCGAGACAAAGTCGATTGTACATATGCGTTTTTACGACATCGTGGGAATCCTTTTTTTTGGCTGCACCTAGACAAAATCTGGCATCATATTCGGTTTCAGCACGTCGAATAACCAAGGGAAATGATGCAACATCGTTTTCTTCGCGACCACAGCTCAAGAAAAACTCAATCATAGAAATTGATATTCGTGTCCGATATGATGGCGTATAACTTGAGTACACATTGTCGTAGGCCGATGAAATCGCGTGCAATATCTTCGTCTCGTCGAACTACACGAGTGCAGTGCGCGGAATTTGCGTGTGAACGATTTGTCTTCGAGAAATCCTCCATTATACATATGCGTGTAGTATCGGGAAAATTTTAGAGGTAGTATTATAAAAAATGGGAGTCTATCGAATATGGCAGACAGATGTCTACGGCATTTAAGATATTCTATTAAGGTGTAGGATTACGTTGTGAACCTAGTTTTACGATTTCATTGAAGTAGAGTCCACGCACTCTGACTAATGGCGCCTGGGCCATTAGCTGGCCCACTCCGCCACGTTTGGGGAATTTCCCAGAGACGGATAATGGCGAACAGGGCCCCATAACGGCGGTGGGGGAAGAGGCCAAGTTGGAGGAATCGGGGGTGCGAAAGGTAATTTTTAAGATTAGCGGTCAGTTGGAAATCGTGGAGTAGAGTAGTTATACGGCAGAACATGGAAGTTTCGGCGACGTCCCCATATGAGGCATTAGACGTACAAGTTTAGATAATTATAAATTCTCGTAGAAGTGTAAACATTTGTATTTGTGGTGAGTCTTCTAATATCAGAAAGACTGTAAATATTTCTCAGAAATTGAAGTGTTACTTAAATAAAATTCTAGCGGCTTTATCCATTGACAAGTATCCCACATGCGTTTTTATGACATCGTGGGAATGACTTTTTTTTGGCTGCACCTAGACAAAATCTGGCATCGTATTCGGTTTCAGCACGGCGAATAACCAAGGAAAATGATGCAACATCGTTTTCTTCGGGACCACAGCTCACGAAAAACTCAATCATAGAAGTTGATATTCGTGTCGGATATGATGGCATATAACTTGAGTACACATTGTCGTAGGCCGATGAAACCGCGTGCAATAGCTTCGTCTCGTCGAACTACACAAGTGCAATGCGCGAAGTTTGCGTGTGAAGGATTTGTCTTCGAGAAAAAGTCGATTATACATATGCATTTTTACGACATCGTGGGAATCATTTTCTTTTTGCTGCACCTAGACAAAATCTGGCATCGTATTCGGTTTCAGCACGTCGAATAACCAAGGAAACTGATGCAACATCGTTTTCTTCGCGACCACAGCTCAAGAAAAACTCAATCATAGAAATTGATATTCGTGTCCGATATGATGGCGTATAACTTGAGTACACATTGCCGTAGGCCGATGAAACCGCGTGCAATAGCTTCGTCTCGTCGAACTACACGAGTGCAATGCTCGAAGTTTGCGTGGGGACAACTTGTCTTCGAGAAAAAGTCCATTATATATATGCGTTTTTACGACATCGTGGGAATCATATTTTTTGGCTGCACCTGGACGAAATCTGGAATAACCAAGGGAAATGATGGAATATCGTTTTCTTCGCGACCACAGCTCACGAAAAACTCAATCATAGAAGTTGATATTCGTGTCGGATATGATGGCATATAACTTGAGTACACATTGTCGTAGGCCGATGAAACCGCGTGCAATAGCTTCGTCTCGTCGAACTACACAAGTGCAATGCGCGAAGTTTGCGTGTGAATGATTTGTCTTCGAGAAAAAGTCGATTATACATATGCGTTTTTACGACATCGTGGGAATCACTTTTTTTTGGCTGTACCTAGAAAAAATCTGGCATCATATTCGCTTTCCGCACGTCGAATAACCAAGGGAACTGATGCAACATCGTTTTCTTCGCTACCACAGCTCACGAAAAACTCAATCATAAAAGTTAATATTCGTGTCCGATATGATGGCATATAACTTGAGTACACATTGTCGTAGGCCGATGAAACCGCGTGCAATAGCTTCGTTCCGTCGAACTACACGAGTGCAATGCGCGAAGTTTGCGTGTAAACGATTTGTCTCCAAGAAAAAGTCGATTATACATATGCGTTTTTACGACATCGTGGGAATCCTTTTTTTTGGCTGCACCTAGACAAAATCTGGCATCGTATTCGGTTTCAGCACGGCGAATAACCAAGGAAAATGATGCAACATCGTTTTCTTCGGGACCACAGCTCACGAAAAACTCAATCATAGAAGTTGATATTCGTGTCCGATACGATGGCGTATAACTTGAGTACACATTGTCGTAGGCCGATGAAACCGCGTGCAATAGCTTCGTCTCGTCGAACTACACGAGTGCAATGCGCGAAGTTTGCGTGTGGACGACTTGTCTTCGAGAAAAAGTCGATTATACATATGCGTTTTTACGACATCGTGGGAATCACTTTTTTTGGCTGCACCTAGACCAAATCTGGCATCATATTCGGTTTCAGCACGTCGAATAACCAAGGGAAATGATGCAACATCGTTTTCTTCGCGACCAATGCTCACGAAAAACTCAATCATAGAGATTGATATTCGGGTTCGATATGATGGCATATAACTTGATTACACATTGTCGTAGGCCGATGAAACCGCGTGCAATAGCTTCGTCTCGTCGAACTACACGAGTGCAATGCGTGGAGTTTGCGTGTGAACGATTTGTCTTCGAGAAAAAGTCGATTATACATATGCGTTTTTACGACATCGTGAGAATCACTTTTTTTTGGCTGCACCTAGGCGAAATCTGGCATCATATTCGGTTTCAGCACGTCGAACAACCATGGAAACTGATGCATCATCGTTTCCTTCGTAACCACAGCTCACGAAAAACTCAATCATAGAAGTTTATTTTCGGGTTCGATATGATGGCATATTACATGAGTACACATTGTCGTATGCCGATAAAACCGCGTTCAATGGCTTCGTCTCGTCGAACTACACGAGTTCAAAGCTCGAAGTTTGCGTGGGAACAACTTGTCTTCGAGAAAAAGTCGATTATACATATGCGTTTTTACGACATCGTGGGAATCATTTTCTTTTTGCTGCACCTAGACAAAATCTGGCATCGTATTCGGTTTCAGCACGTCGAATAACCAAGGAAACTGATGCAACATCGTTTTCTTCGCGACCACAGCTCAAGAAAAACTCAATCATAGAAATTGATATTCGTGTCCGATATGATGGCGTATAACTTGAGTACACATTGCCGTAGGCCGATGAAACCGCGTGCAATAGCTTCGTCTCGTCGAACTACACGAGTGCAATGCGTGGAGTTTGCGTGTGAACGATTTGTCTTCGAGACAAAGTCGATTGTACATATGCGTTTTTACGACATCGTGGGAATCCTTTTTTTTGGCTGCACCTAGACAAAATCTGGCATCATATTCGGTTTCAGCACGTCGAATAACCAAGGGAAATGATGCAACATCGTTTTCTTCGCGACCAATGCTCACGAAAAACTCAATCATAGAAATTGATATTCGTGTCCGATATGATGGCGTATAACTTGAGTACACATTGCCGTAGGCCGATGAAATCGCGTGCAATAGCTTCGTCTCGTCGAACTACACGAGTGCAATGCTCGAAGTTTGCGTGGGAACAACTTGTCTTCGAGAAAAAGTCCATTATATATATGCGTTTTTACGACATCGTGGGAATCATTTTTTTTTGGCTGCACCTGGACGAAATCTGGCGTCATATTCGGTTTCAGCACGTCGAATAACCAAGGGAAATGATGCAATATCGTTTTCTTCGCGACCAATGCTCACGAAAAGCTCAATCATAGAGATTGATATTCGGGTTCGATATGATGGCGTATAACTTGAGTACACATTGTCGTAGGCCGATGAAACCGCGTGCAATAGCTTCGTCTCGTCGAACTACCCGAGTGCAATGCGCGAAGTTTGCGTGTGGACGACTTGTCTTCGAGAAAAAGTCGATTATACATATGCGTTTTTACGACATCGTGGGAATCACTTTTTTTGGCTGCACCTAGACCAAATCTGGCATCATATTCGGTTTCAGCACGTCGAATAACCAAGGGAAATGATGCAACATCGTTTTCTTCGCGACCAATGCTCACGAAAAACTCAATCATAGAGATTGATATTCGGGTTCGATATGATGGCATATAACTTGATTACACATTGTCGTAGGCCGATGAAACCGCGTGCAATAGCTTCGTCTCGTCGAACTACACGAGTGCAATGCGTGGAGTTTGCGTGTGAACGATTTGTCTTCGAGAAAAAGTCGATTATACATATGCGTTTTTACGACATCGTGAGAATCACTTTTTTTTGGCTGCACCTAGGCGAAATCTGGCATCATATTCGGTTTCAGCACGTCGAACAACCATGGAAACTGATGCATCATCGTTTCCTTCGTAACCACAGCTCACGAAAAACTCAATCATAGAAGTTTATTTTCGGGTTCGATATGATGGCATATTACATGAGTACACATTGTCGTATGCCGATAAAACCGCGTTCAATGGCTTCGTCTCGTCGAACTACACGAGTTCAAAGCTCGAAGTTTGCGTGGGAACAACTTGTCTTCGAGAAAAAGTCGATTATACATATGCGTTTTTACGACATCGTGGGAATCATTTTCTTTTTGCTGCACCTAGACAAAATCTGGCATCGTATTCGGTTTCAGCACGTCGAATAACCAAGGAAACTGATGCAACATCGTTTTCTTCGCGACCACAGCTCAAGAAAAACTCAATCATAGAAATTGATATTCGTGTCCGATATGATGGCGTATAACTTGAGTACACATTGCCGTAGGCCGATGAAACCGCGTGCAATAGCTTCGTCTCGTCGAACTACACGAGTGCAATGCGTGGAGTTTGCGTGTGAACGATTTGTCTTCGAGACAAAGTCGATTGTACATATGCGTTTTTACGACATCGTGGGAATCCTTTTTTTTGGCTGCACCTAGACAAAATCTGGCATCATATTCGGTTTCAGCACGTCGAATAACCAAGGGAAATGATGCAACATCGTTTTCTTCGCGACCAATGCTCACGAAAAACTCAATCATAGAAATTGATATTCGTGTCCGATATGATGGCGTATAACTTGAGTACACATTGCCGTAGGCCGATGAAATCGCGTGCAATAGCTTCGTCTCGTCGAACTACACGAGTGCAATGCTCGAAGTTTGCGTGGGAACAACTTGTCTTCGAGAAAAAGTCCATTATATATATGCGTTTTTACGACATCGTGGGAATCATTTTTTTTTGGCTGCACCTGGACGAAATCTGGCGTCATATTCGGTTTCAGCACGTCGAATAACCAAGGGAAATGATGCAATATCGTTTTCTTCGCGACCAATGCTCACGAAAAGCTCAATCATAGAGATTGATATTCGGGTTCGATATGATGGCGTATAACTTGAGTACACATTGTCGTAGGCCGATGAAACCGCGTGCAATAGCTTCGTCTCGTCGAACTACCCGAGTGCAATGCGCGAAGTTTGCGTGTGGACGACTTGTCTTCGAGAAAAAGTCGATTATACATATGCGTTTTTACGACATCGTGGGAATCACTTTTTTTGGCTGCACCTAGACCAAATCTGGCATCATATTCGGTTTCAGCACGTCGAATAACCAAGGGAAATGATGCAACATCGTTTTCTTCGCGACCAATACTCACGAAAAACTCAATCATAGAGATTGATATTCGGGTTCGATATGATGGCATATAACTTGAGTACACATTGTCGTAGGCCGATGAAACCGCGTGCAATAGCTTCGTCTCGTCGAACTACACGAGTGCAATGCGTGGAGTTTGCGTGTGAACGATTTGTCTTCGAGAAAAAGTCGATTATACATATGCGTTTTTACGACATCGTGAGAATCACTTTTTTTTGGCTGCACCTAGGCGAAATCTGGCATCATATTCGATTTCAGCACGTCGAACAACCATGGAAACTGATGCATCATCGTTTCCTTCGTAACCACAGCTCACGAAAAACTCAATCATAGAAGTTTATTTTCGGGTTCGATATGATGGCATATTACATGAGTACACATTGTCGTATGCCGATAAAACCGCGTTCAATGGCTTCGTCTCGTCGAACTACACGAGTTCAAAGCTCGAAGTTTGCGTGGGAACAACTTGTCTTCGAGAAAAAGTCGATTATACATATGCGTTTTTACGACATCGTGGGAATCATTTTCTTTTTGCTGCACCTAGACAAAATCTGGCATCGTATTCGGTTTCAGCACGTCGAATAACTAAGGAAACTGATGCAACATCGTTTTCTTCGCGACCACAGCTCAAGAAAAACTCAATCATAGAAATTGATATTCGTGTCCGATATGATGGCGTATAACTTGAGTACACATTGCCGTAGGCCGATGAAACCGCGTGCAATAGCTTCGCCTCGTCGAACTACACGAGTGCAATGCTCGAAGTTTGCGTGGGAACAACTTGTCTTCGAGAAAAAGTCCATTATATATATGCGTTTTTACGACATCGTGGGAATCATTTTTTTTTGGCTGCACCTGGACGAAATCTGGCGTCATATTCGGTTTCAGCACGTCGAATAACCAAGGAAACTGATGCAACATCGTTTTCTTCGCGACCACAGCTCAAGAAAAACTCAATCATAGAAATTGATATTCGTGTCCGATATGATGGCGTATAACTTGAGTACACATTGTCGTAGGCCGATGAAATCGCGTGCAATATCTTCGTCTCGTCGAACTACACGAGTGCAGTGCGCGGAGTTTGCGTGTGAACGATTTGTCTTCGAGAAATCCTCCATTATACATATGCGTGTAGTATCGGGAAAATTTTAGAGGTAGTATTATAAAAAATGGGAGTCTATCGAATATGGCAGACAGATGTCTACGGCATTTAAGATATTCTATTAAGGTGTAGGATTACGTTGTGAACCTAGTTTTACGATTTCATTGAAGTAGAGTCCACGCACTCTGACTAATGGCGCCTGGCCCATTAGCTGGCCCACTCCGCCACGTTTGGGGAATTTCCCAGAGACGGATAATGGCGAACAGGGCCCCATAACGGCGGTGGGGGAAGAGGCCAAGTTGGAGGAATCGGGGGTGCGAAAGGTAATTTTTAAGATTAGCGGTCAGTTGGAAATCGTGGAGTAGAGTAGTTATACGGCAGAACATGGAAGTTTCGGCGACGTCCCCATATGAGGCATTAGACGTACAAGTTTAGATAATTAGAAATTCTCGTAGAAGTGTAAACATTTGTATTTGTGGTGAGTCTTCTAATATCAGAAAGACTGTAAATATTTCTCAGAAATTAAAGTGTTACTTAAATAAAATTCTAGCGGCTTTATCCATTGACAAGTATCCCACATGCGTTTTTAGGACATCGTGGGAATGACTTTTTTTTGGCTGCACCTAGGCGAAATCTGGCATCATATTCGGTTTCAGCACGTCGAACAACCATGGAAACTGATGCATCATCGTTTCCTTCGTAACCACAGCTCACGAAAAACTCAATCATAGAAGTTTATTTTCGGGTTCGATATGATGGCATATTACATGAGTACACATTGTCGTATGCCGATAAAACCGCGTTCAATGGCTTCGTCTCGTCGAACTACACGAGTTCAAAGCTCGAAGTTTGCGTGGGAACAACTTGTCTTCGAGAAAAAGTCGATTATACATATGCGTTTTTACGACATCGTGGGAATCATTTTCTTTTTGCTGCACCTAGACAAAATCTGGCATCGTATTCGGTTTCAGCACGTCGAATAACTAAGGAAACTGATGCAACATCGTTTTCTTCGCGACCACAGCTCAAGAAAAACTCAATCATAGAAATTGATATTCGTGTCCGATATGATGGCGTATAACTTGAGTACACATTGTCGTAGGCCGATGAAACCGCGTGCAATAGCTTCGTCTCGTCGAACTACACGAGTGCAATGCGCGAAGTTTGCGTGTGGACGACTTGTCTTCGAGAAAAAGTCGATTATACATATGCGTTTTTACGACATCGTGGGAATCACTTTTTTTGGCTGCACCTAGACCAAATCTGGCATCATATTCGGTTTCAGCACGTCGAATAACCAAGGGAAATGATGCAACATCGTTTTCTTCGCGACCAATGCTCACGAAAAACTCAATCATAGAGATTGATATTCGGGTTCGATATGATGGCATATAACTTGAGTACACATTGTCGTAGGCCGATGAAACCGCGTGCAATAGCTTCGTCTCGTCGAACTACACGAGTGCAATGCGTGGAGTTTGCGTGTGAACGATTTGTCTTCGAGAAAAAGTCGATTATACATATGCGTTTTTACGACATCGTGAGAATCACTTTTTTTTTGCTGCACCTAGGCGAAATCTGGCATCATATTCGGTTTCAGCACGTCGAACAACCATGGAAACTGATGCATCATCGTTTCCTTCGTAACCACAGCTCACGAAAAACTCAATCATAGAAGTTTATTTTCGGGTTCGATATGATGGCATATTACATGAGTACACATTGTCGTATGCCGATAAAACCGCGTTCAATGGCTTCGTCTCGTCGAACTACACGAGTTCAAAGCTCGAAGTTTGCGTGGGAACAACTTGTCTTCGAGAAAAAGTCGATTATACATATGCGTTTTTACGACATCGTGGGAATCATTTTCTTTTTGCTGCACCTAGACAAAATCTGGCATCGTATTCGGTTTCAGCACGTCGAATAACCAAGGAAACTGATGCAACATCGTTTTCTTCGCGACCACAGCTCAAGAAAAACTCAATCATAGAAATTGATATTCGTGTCCGATATGATGGCGTATAACTTGAGTACACATTGCCGTAGGCCGATGAAACCGCGTGCAATAGCTTCGTCTCGTCGAACTACACGAGTGCAATGCTCGAAGTTTGCGTGGGAACAACTTGTCTTCGAGAAAAAGTCCATTATATATATGCGTTTTTACGACATCGTGGGAATCATTTTTTTTTGGCTGCACCTGGACGAAATCTGGCGTCATATTCGGTTTCAGCACGTCGAATAACCAAGGAAACTGATGCAACATCGTTTTCTTCGCGACCACAGCTCAAGAAAAACTCAATCATAGAAATTGATATTCGTGTCCGATATGATGGCGTATAACTTGAGTACACATTGCCGTAGGCCGATGAAACCGCGTGCAATATCTTCTTCTCGTCGAACTACACGAGTGCAGTGCGCGGAGTTTGCGTGTGAACGATTTGTCGTCGAGAAATCCTCCATTATACATATGCGTGTAGTATCGGGAAAATTTTAGAGGTAGTATTATAAAAAATGGGAGTCTATCGAATATGGCAGACAGATGTCTACGGCATTTCAGATATTCTATTAAGATGTAGGATTACGTTGTGAACCTAGTTTTCTGATTTCATTGAAGTAGAGTCCACGCACTCTGACTAATGGCGCCTGGGCCATCAGCTGGCCCACTCCGCCACGTTTGGGGAATTTCCCAGAGACGGATAATGGCGAACAGGGCCCCATAACGGCGGTGGGGGAAGAGGCCAAGTTGGAGGAATCGGGGGTGCGAAAGGCAATTTTTAAGATTAGCGGTCAGTTGGAAATCGTGGAGTAGAGTAGTTATACGGCAGAACATGGAAGTTTCGGCGACGTCCCCATATGAGGCATTAGACGTACAAGTTTAGATAATTATAAATTCTCGTAGAAGTGTAAACATTTGTATTTGTGGTGAGTCTTCTAATATCAGAAAGACTGTGAATATTTCTTAGAAATTAAAGTGTTACTTAAATAAAATTGTAGCGGCTTTATCTTTTGACAAGTATCCCACATGCGTTTTTACGACATCGTGGGAATGACTTTTTTTTGGCTGCACCTAGGCGAAATCTGGCATCATATTCGGTTTCAGCACGTCGAACAACCATGGAAACTGATGCATCATCGTTTCCTTCGTAACCACAGCTCAGGAAAAACTCAATCATAGAAGTTTATTTTCGGGTTCGATATGATGGCATATTACGTGAGTACACATTGTCGTATTCCGATAAAACCGCGTTCAATGGCTTCGTCTCGTCGAACTACACGAGTTCAATGCTCGAAGTTTGCGTGGGAACAAATTGTCTTCGAAAAAAAGTCGATTATACATATGCGTTTTTACGACATCGTGGGAATCATTTTCTTTTTGCTGCAGCTAGACAAAATCTGGCATCGTATTCGGTTTCAGCACGTCGAATAACCAAGGAAACTGATGCAACATCGTTTTCTTCGCGACCACAGCTGAAGAAAAACTCAATCATAGAAATTGATATTCGTGTCCGATATGATGGCGTATAACTTGTGTACACATTGCCGTAGGCCGATGAAACCGCGTGCAATAGCTTCGTCTCGTCGAACTACACGAGTGCAATGCTCGAAGTTTGCGTGGGAACAACTTGTCTTCGAGAAAAAGTCCATTATATATATGCGTTTTTACGACATCGTGGGAATCACTTTTTTTTTGGTGCACCTAGACCAAATCTGACATCATATTCGGTTTCAGCACGTCGAATAACCAAGGAAAATGATGCAACATCGTCTTCTTCGCGACCAATGCTCACGAAAAACTCAGTCATAGAGATTGATATTCGGGTTCGATATGATGGCATATAACGTGAGTACACATTGTCGTAGGCCGATGAAACCGCGTGCAATATCTTCGTCTCGTCGAACTACACGAGTGCAGTGCGCGGAGTTTGCGTGTGAACGATTTGTCTTCGAGAAATCCTCCATTATACATATGCGTGTAGTATCGGGAAAATTTTAGAGGTAGTATTATAAAAAATGGGAGTCTATCGAATATGGCAGACAGATGTCTACGGCATTTAAGATATTCTATTAAGGTGTAGGATTACGTTGTGAACCTAGTTTTATGATTTCATTGAAGTAGAGTCCACGCACTCTGACTAATGGCGCCTGGGCCATTAGCTGGCCCACTCCGCCACGTTTGGGGAATTTCCCAGAGACGGATAATGGCGAACAGGGCCCCATAACGGCGGTGGGGGAAGAGGCCAAGTTGGCGGAATCGGGGGTGCGAAAGGTAATTTTTAAGATTAGCGGTCAGTTGGAAATCGTGGAGTAGAGTAGTTATACGGCAGAACATGGAAGTTTCGGCGACGTCCCCATATGAGGCATTAGACGTACAAGTTTAGATAATTATAAATTCTCGTAGAAGTGTAAACATTTGTATTTGTGGTGAGTCTTCTAATATCAGAAAGACTGTAAATATTTCTCAGAAATTAAAGTGTTACTTAAATAAAATTCTAGCGGCTTTATCCATTGACAAGTATCCCACATGCGTTTTTATGACATCGTGGGAATGACTTTTTTTTGGCTGCACCTAGACAAAATCTGGCATCGTATTCGGTTTCAGCACGGCGAATAACCAAGGAAAATGATGCAACATCGTTTTCTTCGGGACCACAGCTCACGAAAAACTCAATCATAGAAGTTGATATTCGTGTCCGATATGATGGCGTATAACTTGAGTACACATTGTCGTAGGCCGATGAAACCGCGTGCAATAGCTTCGTCTCGTCGAACTACACGAGTGCAATGCGCGAAGTTTGCGTGTGAACGATTTGTCTTCGAGAAAAAGTCGATTATACATATGCGTTTTTACGACATCGTGGGAATCACTTTTTTTGGCTGCACCTAGACCAAATCGGGCATCATATTCGGTTTCAGCACGTCGAATAACCAAGGGAAATGATGCAACATCGTTTTCTTCGCGACCAATGCTCACGAAAAACTCAATCATAGAGATTGATATTCGGGTTCGATATGATGGCATATAACTTGAGTACACATTGCCGTAGGCCGATGAAACCGCGTGCAATAGCTTCGTCTCGTCGAACTACACGAGTGCAATGCGTGGAGTTTGCGTGTGAACGATTTGTCTTCGAGAAAAAGTCGATTATACATATGCGTTTTTACGACATCGTGAGAATCACTTTTTTTTGGCTGCACCTAGGCGAAATCTGGCATCATATTCGGTTTCAGCACGTCGAACAACCATGGAAGCTGATGCATCATCGTTTCCTTCGTAACCACAGCTCACGAAAAACTCAATCATAGAAGTTTATTTTCGGGTTCGATATGATGGCATATTACATGAGTACACATTGTCGTATGCCGACAAAACCGCGTTCAATGGCTTCGTCTCGTCGAACTACACGAGTTCAAAGCTCGAAGTTTGCGTGGGAACAACTTGTCTTCGAGAAAAAGTCGATTATACATATGCGTTTTTACGACATCGTGGGAATCATTTTCTTTTTGCTGCACCTAGACAAAATCTGGCATCGTATTCGGTTTCAGCACGTCGAATAACCAAGGAAACTGATGCAACATCGTTTTCTTCGCGACCACAGCTCAAGAAAAACTCAATCATAGAAATTGATATTCGTGTCCGATATGATGGCGTATAACTTGAGTACACATTGCCGTAGGCCGATGAAACCGCGTGCAATAGCTTCGCCTCGTCGAACTACACGAGTGCAATGCTCGAAGTTTGCGTGGGAACAACTTGTCTTCGAGAAAAAGTCCATTATATATATGCGTTTTTACGACATCGTGGGAATCATTTTTTTTTGGCTGCACCTGGACGAAATCTGGCGTCATATTCGGTTTCAGCACGTCGAATAACCAAGGAAACTGATGCAACATCGTTTTCTTCGCGACCACAGCTCAAGAAAAACTCAATCATAGAAATTGATATTCGTGTTCGATATGATGGCGTATAACTTGAGTACACATTGTCGTAGGCCGATGAAATCGCGTGCAATATCTTCGTCTCGTCGAACTACACGAGTGCAGTGCGCGGAGTTTGCGTGTGAATGATTTGTCTTCGAGAAAAAGTCGATTATACATATGCGTTTTTACGACATCGTGGGAATCACTTTTTTTTGGCTGTACCTAGAAAAAATCTGGCATCATATTCGCTTTCCGCACGTCGAATAACCAAGGGAACTGATGCAACATCGTTTTCTTCGCGACCACAGCTCACGAAAAACTCAATCATAAAAGTTAATATTCGTGTCCGATATGATGGCATATAACTTGAGTACACATTGTCGTAGGCCGATGAAACCGCGTGCAATAGCTTCGTTCCGTCGAACTACACGAGTGCAATGCGCGAAGTTTGCGTGTGAACGATTTGTCTTCGAGAAAAAGTCGATTATACATATGCGTTTTTACGACATCGTGGGAATCACTTTTTTTGGCTGCACCTAGACCAAATCGGGCATCATATTCGGTTTCAGCACGTCGAATAACCAAGGAAACTGATGCAACATCGTTTTCTTCGCGACCACAGCTCAAGAAAAACTCAATCATAGAAATTGATATTCGTGTCCGATATGATGGCGTATAACTTGAGTACACATTGCCGTAGGCCGATGAAACCGCGTGCAATAGCTTCGCCTCGTCGAACTACACGAGTGCAATGCTCGAAGTTTGCGTGGGAACAACTTGTCTTCGAGAAAAAGTCCATTATATATATGCGTTTTTACGACATCGTGGGAATCATTTTTTTTGGCTGCACCTGGACGAAATCTGGCGTCATATTCGGTTTCAGCACGTCGAATAACCGAGGAAACTGATGCAACATCGTTTTCTTCGCGACCACAGCTCAAGAAAAACTCAATCATAGAAATTGATATTCGTGTCCGATATGATGGCGTATAACTTGAGTACACATTGTCGTAGGCCGATGAAATCGCGTGCAATATCTTCGTCTCGTCGAACTACACGAGTGCAGTGCGCGGAGTTTGCGTGTGAACGATTTGTCTTCGAGAAATCCTCCATTATACATATGCGTGTAGTATCGGGAAAATTTTAGAGGTAGTATTATAAAAAATGGGAGTCTATCGAATATGGCAGACAGATGTCTACGGCATTTAAGATATTCTATTAAGGTGTAGGATTACGTTGTGAACCTAGTTTTACGATTTCATTGAAGTAGAGTCCACGCACTCTGACTAATAGCGCCTGGGCCATTAGCTGGCCCACTCCGCCACGTTTCGGGAATTTCCCAGAGACGGATAATGGCGAACAGGGCCCCATAACGGCGGTGGGGGAAGAGGCCAAGTTGGAGGAATCGGGGGTGCGAAAGGTAATTTTTAAGATTAGCGGTCAGTTGGAAATCGTGGAGTAGAGTAGTTATACGACAGAACATGGAAGTTTCGGCGACGTCCCCATATGAGGCATTAGACGTACAAGTTTAGATAATTAGAAATTCTCGTAGAAGTGTAAACATTTGTATTTGTGGTGAGTCTTCTAATATCAGAAAGACTGTAAATATTTCTCAGAAATTAAAGTGTTACTTAAATAAAATTCTAGCGGCTTTATCCATTGACAAGTATCCCACATGCATTTTTAGGACATCGTGGGAATGACTTTTTTTTGGCTGCACCTAGGCGAAATCTGGCATCATATTCGGTTTCAGCACGTCGAACAACCATGGAAACTGATGCAACATCGTTTCCTTCGTAACCACAGCTCACGAAAAACTCAATCATAGAAGTTGATATTCGTGTCGGATATGATGGCATATAACTTGAGTACACATTGTCGTAGGCCGATGAAACCGCGTGCAATAGCTTCGTCTCGTCGAACTACACATGTGCAATGCGCGAAGTTTGCGTGTGAATGATTTGTCTTCGAGAAAAAGTCGATTATACATATGCGTTTTTACGACATCGTGGGAATCATTTTCTTTTTGCTGCACCTAGACAAAATCTGGCATCGTATTCGGTTTCAGCACGCCGAATAACCAAGGAAACTGATGCAACATCGTTTTCTTCGCGACCACAGCTCAAGAAAAACTCAATCATAGAAATTGATATTCGTGTCCGATATGATGGCGTATAACTTGTGTACACATTGCCGTAGGCCGATGAAACCGCGTGCAATAGCTTCGTCTCGTCGAACTACACGAGTGCAATGCTCGAAGTTTGCGTGGGAACAACTTGTCTTCGAGAAAAAGTCCATTATATATATGCGTTTTTACGACATCGTGGGAATCACTTTTTTTTTGGTGCACCTAGACCAAATCTGACATCATATTCGGTTTCAGCACGTCGAATAACCAAGGAAAATGATGCAACATCGTCTTCTTCGCGACCAATGCTCACGAAAAACTCAGTCATAGAAATTGATATTCGTGTCCGATATAATGGCGTATAACTTGAGTACACATTGTCGTAGGCCGATGAAATCGCGTGCAATATCTTCGTCTCGTCGAACTACACGAGTGCAGTGCGCGGAGTTTGCGTGTGAACGATTTGTCTTCGAGAAATCCTCCATTATACATATGCGTGTAGTATCGGGAAAATTTTAGAGGTAGTATTATAAAAAATGGGAGTCTATCGAATATGGCAGACAGATGTCTACGGCATTTAAGATATTCTATTAAGGTGTAGGATTACGTTGTGAACCTAGTTTTACGATTTCATTGAAGTAGAGTCCACGCACTCTGACTAATGGCGCCTGGGCCATTAGCTGGCCCACTCCGCCACGTTTGGGGAATTTCCCAGAGACGGATAATGGCGAACAGGGCCCCATAACGGCGGTGGGGGAAGAGGCCAAGTTGGAGGAATCGGGGGTGCGAAAGGTAATTTTTAAGATTAGCGGTCAGTTGGAAATCGTGGAGTAGAGTAGTTATACGACAGAACATGGAAGTTTCGGCGACGTCCCCATATGAGGCATTAGACGTACAAGTTTAGATAATTAGAAATTCTCGTAGAAGTGTAAACATTTGTATTTGTGGTGAGTCTTCTAATATCAGAAAGACTGTAAATATTTCTCAGAAATTAAAGTGTTACTTAAATAAAATTCTAGCGGCTTTATCCATTGACAAGTATCCCACATGCGTTTTTAGGACATCGTGGGAATGACTTTTTTTTGGCTGCACCTAGGCGAAATCTGGCATCATATTCGGTTTCAGCACGTCGAACAACCATGGAAACTGATGCAACATCGTTTCCTTCGTAACCACAGCTCACGAAAAACTCAATCATAGAAGTTGATATTCGTGTCGGATATGATGGCATATAACTTGAGTACACATTGTCGTAGGCCGATGAAACCGCGTGCAATAGCTTCGTTCCGTCGAACTACACGAGTGCAATGCGCGAAGTTTGCGTGTGAACGATTTGTCTTCGAGAAAAAGTCGATTATACATATGCGTTTTTACGACATCGTGGGAATCACTTTTTTTGGCTGCACCTAGACCAAATCGGGCATCATATTCGGTTTCAGCACGTCGAATAACCAAGGGAAATGATGCAACATCGTTTTCTTCGCGACCAATGCTCACGAAAAACTCAATCATAGAGATTGATATTCGGGTTCGATATGATGGCATATAACTTGAGTACACATTGCCGTAGGCCGATGAAATCGCGTGCAATAGCTTCGTCTCGTCGAACTACACGAGTGCAATGCTCGAAGTTTGCGTGGGAACAACTTGTCTTCGAGAAAAAGTCCATTATATATATGCGTTTTTACGACATCGTGGGAATCACTTTTTTTGGCTGCACCTAGACCAAATCTGGCATCATATTCGGTTTCAGCACGTCGAATAACCAAGGGAAATGATGCAACATCGTTTTCTTCGCGACCAATGCTCACGAAAAACTCAATCATAGAGATTGATATTCGGGTTCGATATGATGGCATATAACTTGAGTACACATTGTCGTAGGCCGATGAAACCGCGTGCAATAGCTTCGTCTCGTCGAACTACACGAGTGCAATGCGTGGAGTTTGCGTGTGAACGATTTGTCTTCGAGAAAAAGTCGATTATACATATGCGTTTTTACGACATCGTGAGAATCACTTTTTTTTGGCTGCACCTAGGCGAAATCTGGCATCATATTCGGTTTCAGCACGTCGAACAACCATGGAAACTGATGGATCATCGTTTCCTTCGTAACCACAGCTCACGAAAAACTCAATCATAGAAGTTTATTTTCGGGTTCGATATGATGGCATATTACATGAGTACACATTGTCGTATGCCGATAAAACCGCGTTCAATGGCTTCGTCTCGTCGAACTACACGAGTTCAAAGCTCGAAGTTTGCGTGGGAACAACTTGTCTTCGAGAAAAAGTCGATTATACATATGCGTTTTTACGACATCGTGGGAATCATTTTCTTTTTGCTGCACCTAGACAAAATCTGGCATCGTATTCGGTTTCAGCACGTCGAATAACCAAGGAAACTGATGCAACATCGTTTTCTTCGCGACCACAGCTCAAGAAAAACTCAATCATAGAAATTGATATTCGTGTCCGATATGATGGCGTATAACTTGAGTACACATTGCCGTAGGCCGATGAAACCGCGTGCAATAGCTTCGCCTCGTCGAACTACACGAGTGCAATGCTCGAAGTTTGCGTGGGAACAACTTGTCTTCGAGAAAAAGTCCATTATATATATGCGTTTTTACGACATCGTGGGAATCATTTTTTTTGGCTGCACCTGGACGAAATCTGGCGTCATATTCGGTTTCAGCACGTCGAATAACCGAGGAAACTGATGCAACATCGTTTTCTTCGCGACCACAGCTCAAGAAAAACTCAATCATAGAAATTGATATTCGTGTCCGATATGATGGCGTATAACTTGAGTACACATTGTCGTAGGCCGATGAAATCGCGTGCAATATCTTCGTCTCGTCGAACTACACGAGTGCAGTGCGCGGAGTTTGCGTGTGAACGATTTGTCTTCGAGAAATCCTCCATTATACATATGCGTGTAGTATCGGGAAAATTTTAGAGGTAGTATTATAAAAAATGGGAGTCTATCGAATATGGCAGACAGATGTCTACGGCATTTAAGATATTCTATTAAGGTGTAGGATTACGTTGTGAACCTAGTTTTACGATTTCATTGAAGTAGAGTCCACGCACTCTGACTAATAGCGCCTGGGCCATTAGCTGGCCCACTCCGCCACGTTTCGGGAATTTCCCAGAGACGGATAATGGCGAACAGGGCCCCATAACGGCGGTGGGGGAAGAGGCCAAGTTGGAGGAATCGGGGGTGCGAAAGGTAATTTTTAAGATTAGCGGTCAGTTGGAAATCGTGGAGTAGAGTAGTTATACGACAGAACATGGAAGTTTCGGCGACGTCCCCATATGAGGCATTAGACGTACAAGTTTAGATAATTAGAAATTCTCGTAGAAGTGTAAACATTTGTATTTGTGGTGAGTCTTCTAATATCAGAAAGACTGTAAATATTTCTCAGAAATTAAAGTGTTACTTAAATAAAATTCTAGCGGCTTTATCCATTGACAAGTATCCCACATGCGTTTTTAGGACATCGTGGGAATGACTTTTTTTTGGCTGCACCTAGGCGAAATCTGGCATCATATTCGGTTTCAGCACGTCGAACAACCATGGAAACTGATGCAACATCGTTTCCTTCGTAACCACAGCTCACGAAAAACTCAATCATAGAAGTTGATATTCGTGTCGGATATGATGGCATATAACTTGAGTACACATTGTCGTAGGCCGATGAAACCGCGTGCAATAGCTTCGTCTCGTCGAACTACACATGTGCAATGCGCGAAGTTTGCGTGTGAATGATTTGTCTTCGAGAAAAAGTCGATTATACATATGCGTTTTTACGACATCGTGGGAATCATTTTCTTTTTGCTGCACCTAGACAAAATCTGGCATCGTATTCGGTTTCAGCACGCCGAATAACCAAGGAAACTGATGCAACATCGTTTTCTTCGCGACCACAGCTCAAGAAAAACTCAATCATAGAAATTGATATTCGTGTCCGATATGATGGCGTATAACTTGTGTACACATTGCCGTAGGCCGATGAAACCGCGTGCAATAGCTTCGTCTCGTCGAACTACACGAGTGCAATGCTCGAAGTTTGCGTGGGAACAACTTGTCTTCGAGAAAAAGTCCATTATATATATGCGTTTTTACGACATCGTGGGAATCACTTTTTTTTTGGTGCACCTAGACCAAATCTGACATCATATTCGGTTTCAGCACGTCGAATAACCAAGGAAAATGATGCAACATCGTCTTCTTCGCGACCAATGCTCACGAAAAACTCAGTCATAGAAATTGATATTCGTGTCCGATATAATGGCGTATAACTTGAGTACACATTGTCGTAGGCCGATGAAATCGCGTGCAATATCTTCGTCTCGTCGAACTACACGAGTGCAGTGCGCGGAGTTTGCGTGTGAACGATTTGTCTTCGAGAAATCCTCCATTATACATATGCGTGTAGTATCGGGAAAATTTTAGAGGTAGTATTATAAAAAATGGGAGTCTATCGAATATGGCAGACAGATGTCTACGGCATTTAAGATATTCTATTAAGGTGTAGGATTACGTTGTGAACCTAGTTTTACGATTTCATTGAAGTAGAGTCCACGCACTCTGACTAATGGCGCCTGGGCCATTAGCTGGCCCACTCCGCCACGTTTGGGGAATTTCCCAGAGACGGATAATGGCGAACAGGGCCCCATAACGGCGGTGGGGGAAGAGGCCAAGTTGGAGGAATCGGGGGTGCGAAAGGTAATTTTTAAGATTAGCGGTCAGTTGGAAATCGTGGAGTAGAGTAGTTATACGACAGAACATGGAAGTTTCGGCGACGTCCCCATATGAGGCATTAGACGTACAAGTTTAGATAATTAGAAATTCTCGTAGAAGTGTAAACATTTGTATTTGTGGTGAGTCTTCTAATATCAGAAAGACTGTAAATATTTCTCAGAAATTAAAGTGTTACTTAAATAAAATTCTAGCGGCTTTATCCATTGACAAGTATCCCACATGCGTTTTTAGGACATCGTGGGAATGACTTTTTTTTGGCTGCACCTAGGCGAAATCTGGCATCATATTCGGTTTCAGCACGTCGAACGACCATGGAAACTGATGCAACATCGTTTCCTTCGTAACCACAGCTCACGAAAAACTCAATCATAGAAGTTGATATTCGTGTCGGATATGATGGCATATAACTTGAGTACACATTGTCGTAGGCCGATGAAACCGCGTGCAATAGCTTCGTCTCGTCGAACTACACATGTGCAATGCGCGAAGTTTGCGTGTGAATGATTTGTCTTCGAGAAAAAGTCGATTATACATATGCGTTTTTACGACATCGTGGGAATCATTTTCTTTTTGCTGCACCTAGACAAAATCTGGCATCGTATTCGGTTTCAGCACGCCGAATAACCAAGGAAACTGATGCAACATCGTTTTCTTCGCGACCACAGCTCAAGAAAAACTCAATCATAGAAATTGATATTCGTGTCCGATATGATGGCGTATAACTTGAGTACACATTGCCGTAGGCCGATGAAACCGCGTGCAATAGCTTCGTCTCGTCGAACTACACGAGTGCAATGCTCGAAGTTTGCGTGGGGACAACTTGTCTTCGAGAAAAAGTCCATTATATATATGCGTTTTTACGACATCGTGGGAATCATTTTTTTTGGCTGCACCTGGACGAAATCTGGCGTCATATTCGGTTTCAGAACGTCGAATAACCAAGGGAAATGATGGCATATCGTTTTCTTCGCGACCACAGCTCACGAAAAACTCAATCATAGAAGTTGATATTCGTGTCGGATATGATGGCATATAACTTGAGTACACATTGTCGTAGGCCGATGAAACCGCGTGCAATAGCTTCGTCTCGTCGAACTACACAAGTGCAATGCGCGAAGTTTGCGTGTGAATGATTTGTCTTCGAGAAAAAGTCGATTATACATATGCGTTTTTACGACATCGTGGGAATCACTTTTTTTTGGCTGTACCTAGAAAAAATCTGGCATCATATTCGCTTTCCGCACGTCGAATAACCAAGGGAACTGATGCAACATCGTTTTCTTCGCGACCACAGCTCACGAAAAACTCAATCATAAAAGTTAATATTCGTGTCCGATATGATGGCATATAACTTGAGTACACATTGTCGTAGGCCGATGAAACCGCGTGCAATAGCTTCGTTCCGTCGAACTACACGAGTGCAATGCGCGAAGTTTGCGTGTGAACGATTTGTCTCCAAGAAAAAGTCGATTATCCATATGCGTTTTTACGACATCGTGGGAATCCTTTTTTTTGGCTGCACCTAGACAAAATCTGGCATCGTATTCGGTTTCAGCACGGCGAATTACCAAGGAAAATGATGCAACATCGTTTTCTTCGGGACCACAGCTCACGAAAAACTCAAAAATAGAAGTTGATATTCGTGTCCGATATGATGGCGTATAACTTGAGTACACATTGTCGTAGGCCGATGAAACCGCGTGCAATAGCTTCGTCTCGTCGAACTACACGAGTGCAATGCGCGAAGTTTGCGTGTGGACGACTTGTCTTCGAGAAAAAGTCGATTATACATATGGGTTTTTACGACATCGTGGGAATCACTTTTTTTGGCTGCACCTAGACCAAATCTGGCATCATATTCGGTTTCAGCACGTCGAATAACCAAGGGAAATGATGCAACATCGTTTTCTTCGCGACCAATGCTCACGAAAAACTCAATCATAGAGATTGATATTCGGGTTCGATATGATGGCATATAACTTGAGTACACATTGTCGTAGGCCGATGAAACCGCGTGCAATAGCTTCGTCTCGTCGAACTACACGAGTGCAATGCGTGGAGTTTGCGTGTGAACGATTTGTCTTCGAGAAAAAGTCGATTATACATATGCGTTTTTACGACATCGTGAGAATCACTTTTTTTTGGCTGCACCTAGACAAAATCTGGCATCGTATTCGGTTTCAGCACGTCGAATAACCAAGGGAAATGATGCAACATCGTTTTCTTCGCGACCAATGCTCACGAAAAACTCAATCATAGAGATTGATATTCGGGTTCGATATGATGGCATATAACTTGAGTACACATTGCCGTAGGCCGATGAAATCGCGTGCAATAGCTTCGTCTCGTCGAACTACACGAGTGCAATGCTCGAAGTTTGCGTGGGAACAACTTGTCTTCGAGAAAAAGTCCATTATATATATGCGTTTTTACGACATCGTGGGAATCATTTTTTTTTGGCTGCACCTGGACGAAATCTGGCGTCATATTCGGTTTCAGCACGTCGAATAACCAAGGGAAATGATGCAATATCGTTTTCTTCGCGACCAATGCTCACGAAAAGCTCAATCATAGAAATTGATATTCGGGTTCGATATGATGGCGTATAACTTGAGTACACATTGTCGTAGGCCGATGAAACCGCGTGCAATAGCTTCGTCTGGTCGAACTACACGAGTGCAATGCGCGAAGTTTGCGTGTGGACGACTTGTCTTCGAGAAAAAGTCGATTATACATATGCGTTTTTACGACATCGTGGGAATCACTTTTTTTGGCTGCACCTAGACCAAATCTGGCATCATATTCGGTTTCAGCACGTCGAATAACCAAGGGAAATGATGCAACATCGTTTTCTTCGCGACCAATGCTCACGAAAAACTCAATCATAGAGATTGATATTCGGGTTCGATATGATGGCATATAACTTGAGTACACATTGTCGTAGGCCGATGAAACCGCGTGCAATAGCTTCGTCTCGTCGAACTACACGAGTGCAATGCGTGGAGTTTGCGTGTGAACGATTTGTCTTCGAGAAAAAGGCGATTATACATATGCGTTTTTACGACATCGTGAGAATCACTTTTTTTTGGCTGCACCTAGACAAAATCTGGCATCATATTCGGTTTCAGCACGTCGAATAACCAAGGAAACTGATGAAACATCGTTTTCTTCGCGACCACAGCTCACGAAAAACTCAATCCTAGAAGTTGATATTCGTGTCGGATATGATGGCATATAACTTGAGTACACATTGTCGTAGGCCGATGAAACCGCGTGCAATAGCTTCGTCTCGTCGAACTACACAAGTGCAATGCGCGAAGTTTGCGTGTGAATGATTTGTCTTCGAGAAAAAGTCGATTATACATATGCGTTTTTACGACATCGTGGGAATCATTTTCTTTTTGCTGCACCTAGACAAAATCTGGCATCGTATTCGGTTTCAGCACGTCGAATAACCAAGGAAACCGATGCAACATCGTTTTCTTCGCGACCACAGCTCAAGAAAAACTCAATCATAGAAATTGATATTCGTGTCCGATATGATGGCGTATAACTTGAGTACACATTGCCGTAGGCCGATGAAACCGCGTGCAATAGCTTCGTCTCGTCGAACTACACGAGTGCAATGCTCGAAGTTTGCGTGGGAACAACTTGTCTTCGAGAAAAAGTCCATTATATATATGCGTTTTTACGACATCGTGGGAATCATTTTTTTTTGGCTGCACCTGAACGAAATCTGGCGTCATATTCGGTTTCAGAACGTCGAATAACCAAGGGAAATGATATAATATCGTTTTCTTCGCGACCACAGCTCACGAAAAACTCAATCATAGAAGTTGATATTCGTGTCGGATATGATGGCATATAACTTGAGTACACATTGTCGTAGGCCGATGAAATCGCGTGCAATATCTTCGTCTCGTCGAACTACACGAGTGCAGTGCGCGGAGTTTGCGTGTGAACGATTTGTCTTGGAGAAATCCTCCATTATACATATGCGTGTAGTATCGGGAAAATTTTAGAGGTAGTATTATAAAAAATGGGAGTCTATCGAATATGGCAGACAGATGTCTACGGCATTTAAGATATTCTATTAAGGTGTAGGATTACGTTGTGAACCTAGTTTTATGATTTCATTGAAGTAGAGTCCACGCACTCTGACTAATGGCGCCTGGGCCATTAGCTGGCCCACTCCGCCACGTTTGGGGAATTTCCCAGAGACGGATAATGGCGAACAGGGCCCCATAACGGCGGTGGGGGAAGAGGCCAAGTTGGAGGAATCGGGGGTGCGAAAGGTAATTTTTAAGATTAGCGGTCAGTTGGAAATCGTGGAGTAGAGTAGTTATACGGCAGAACATGGAAGTTTCGGCGACGTCCCCATATGAGGCATTAGACGTACAAGTTTAGATAATTAGAAATTCTCGTAGAAGTGTAAACATTTGTATTTGTGGTGAGTCTTCTAATATCAGAAAGACTGTAAATATTTCTCAGAAATTAAAGTGTTACTTAAATAAAATTGTAGCGGCTTTATCTTTTGACAAGTATCCCACATGCGTTTTTACGACATCGTGGGAATGACTTTTTTTTGGCTGCACCTAGGCGAAATCTGGCATCATATTCGGTTTCAGCACGTCGAACAACCATGGAAACTGATGCATCATCGTTTCCTTCGTAACCACAGCTCAGGAAAAACTCAATCATAGAAGTTTATTTTCGGGTTCGATATGATGGCATATTACGTGAGTACACATTGTCGTATTCCGATAAAACCGCGTTCAATGGCTTCGTCTCGTCGAACTACACGAGTTCAATGCTCGAAGTTTGCGTGGGAACAAATTGTCTTCGAGAAAAAGTCGATTATACATATGCGTTTTTACGACATCGTGGGAATCATTTTCTTTTTGCTGCAGCTAGACAAAATCTGGCATCGTATTCGGTTTCAGCACGTCGAATAACCAAGGAAACTGATGCAACATCGTTTTCTTCGCGACCACAGCTCAAGAAAAACTCAATCATAGAAATTGATATTCGTGTCCGATATGATGGCGTATAACTTGTGTACACATTGTCGTAGGCCGATGAAACCGCGTGCAATAGCTTCGTCTCGTCGAACTACACAAGTGCAATGCGCGAAGTTTGCGTGTGAATGATTTGTCTTCGAGAAAAAGTCGATTATACATAGGCGTTTTTACGACATCGTGGGAATCATTTTCTTTTTGCTGCACCTAGACAAAATCTGGCATCGTATTCGGTTTCAGCACGTCGAATAACCAAGGAAACTGATGCAACATCGTTTTCTTCGCGACCACAGCTCAAGAAAAACTCAATCATAGAAATTGATATTCGTGTCCGATATGATGGCGTATAACTTGAGTACACATTGTCGTAGGCCGATGAAACCGCGTGCAATAGCTTCGTCTCGTCGAACTACACGAGTGCAATGCGCGAAGTTTGCGTGTGGACGATTTGTCTTCGAGAAAAAGTCGATTATACATATGCGTTTTTACGACATCGTGGGAATCATTTTCTTTTTGCTGCAGCTAGACAAAATCTGGCATCGTATTCGGTTTCAGCACGTCGAATAACCAAGGAAACTGATGCAACATCGTTTTCTTCGCGACCACAGCTCAAGAAAAACTCAATCATAGAAATTGATATTCGTGTCCGATATGATGGCGTATAACTTGTGTACACATTGTCGTAGGCCGATGAAACCGCGTGCAATAGCTTCGTCTCGTCGAACTACACAAGTGCAATGCGCGAAGTTTGCGTGTGAATGATTTGTCTTCGAGAAAAAGTCGATTATACATAGGCGTTTTTACGACATCGTGGGAATCATTTTCTTTTTGCTGCACCTAGACAAAATCTGGCATCGTATTCGGTTTCAGCACGTCGAATAACCAAGGAAACTGATGCAACATCGTTTTCTTCGCGACCACAGCTCAAGAAAAACTCAATCATAGAAATTGATATTCGTGTCCGATATGATGGCGTATAACTTGAGTACACATTGTCGTAGGCCGATGAAACCGCGTGCAATAGCTTCGTCTCGTCGAACTACACGAGTGCAATGCGCGAAGTTTGCGTGTGGACGATTTGTCTTCGAGAAAAAGTCGATTATACATATGCGTTTTTACGACATCGTGGGAATCACTTTTTTGGCTGCACCTAGACCAAATCTGGCATCATATTCGGTTTCAGCATGTCGAATAACCAAGGGAAATGATGCAACATCGTTTTCTTCGCGACCAATGCTCACGAAAAACTCAATCATAGAAATTGATATTCGTGTCCGATATGATGGCGTATAACTTGAGTACACATTGCCGTAGGCCGATGAAATCGCGTGCAATAGCTTCGTCTCGTCGAAATACACGAGTGCAACGCTCGAAGTTTGCGTGGGAACAACTTGTCTTCGAGAAAAAGTCCATTATATATATGCGTTTTTACGACATCGTGGGAATCATTTTTTTTTGGCTGCACCTGGACGAAATCTGGCGTCATATTCGGTTTCAGCGCGTCGAATAACCAAGGGAAATGATGCAATATCGTTTTCTTCGCGACCAATGCTCACGAAAAGCTCAATCATAGAGATTGATATTCGGGTTCGATATGATGGCATATAACTTGAGTACACATTGTCGTAGGCCGATGAAACCGCGTGCAATAGCTTCGTCTCGTCGAACTACACGAGTGCAATGCGTGGAGTTTGCGTGTGAACGATTTGTCTTCGAGAAAAAGTCGATTATACATATGCGTTTTTACGACATCGTGAGAATCACTTTTTTTTGGCTGCGCCTAGACAAAATCTGGCATCATATTCGGTTTCAGCACGTCGAATAACCAAGGAAACTGATGAAACATCGTTTTCTTCGCGACCACAGCTCAAGAAAAACTCAATCATAGAAATTGATATTCGTGTCCGATATGATGGCGTATAACTTGAGTACACATTGCCGTAGGCCGATGAAACCGCGTGCAATAGCTTCGTCTCGTCGAACTACACGAGTGCAATGCTCGAAGTTTGCGTGGGAAC
Source organism: Diachasmimorpha longicaudata (assembly GCF_034640455.1). NCBI lineage: Eukaryota > Metazoa > Arthropoda > Insecta > Hymenoptera > Braconidae > Diachasmimorpha > Diachasmimorpha longicaudata. The sequence goes on along the minus strand of NW_026973910.1, from coordinate 325,806 downwards.
AACTTGTCTTCGAGAAAAAGTCCATTATATATATGCGTTTTTACGACATCGTGGGAATCATTTTTTTTTGGCTGCACCTGAACGAAATCTGGCGTCATATTCGGTTTCAGAACGTCGAATAACCAAGGGAAATGATATAATATCGTTTTCTTCGCCACCACAGCTCACGAAAAACTCAATCATAGAAGTTGATATTCGTGTCGGATATGATGGCATATAACTTGAGTACACATTGTCGTAGGCCGATGAAATCGCGTGCAATATCTTCGTCTCGTCGAACTACACGAGTGCAGTGCGCGGAGTTTGCGTGTGAACGATTTGTCTTCGAGAAATCCTCCATTATACATATGCGTGTAGTATCGGGAAAATTTTAGAGGTAGTATTATAAAAAATGGGAGTCTATCGAATATGGCAGACAGATGTCTACGGCATTTAAGATATTCTATTAAGGTGTAGGATTACGTTGTGAACCTAGTTTTATGATTTCATTGAAGTAGAGTCCACGCACTCTGACTAATGGCGCCTGGGCCATTAGCTGGCCCACTCCGCCGCGTTTGGGGAATTTCCCAGAGACGGATAATGGCGAACAGGGCCCCATAACGGCGGTGGGGGAAGAGGCCAAGTTGGCGGAATCGGGGGTGCGAAAGGTAATTTTTAAGATTAGCGGTCAGTTGGAAATCGTGGAGTAGAGTAGTTATACGGCAGAACATGGAAGTTTCGGCGACGTCCCCATATGAGGCATTAGACGTACAAGTTTAGATAATTATAAATTCTCGTAGAAGTGTAAACATTTGTATTTGTGGTGAGTCTTCTAATATCAGAAAGACTGTAAATATTTCTCAGAAATTAAAGTGTTACTTAAATAAAATTCTAGCGGCTTTATCCATTGACAAGTATCCCACATGCGTTTTTAGGACATCGTGGGAATGACTTTTTTTTGGCTGCACCTAGGCGAAATCTGGCATCATATTCGGTTTCAGCACGTCGAACAACCATGGAAACTGATGCATCATCGTTTCCTTCGTAACCACAGCTCACGAAAAACTCAATCATAGAAGTTGATATTCGTGTCGGATATGATGGCATATAACTTGAGTACACATTGTCGTAGGCCGATGAAACCGCGTGCAATAGCTTCGTCTCGTCGAACTACACAAGTGCAATGCGCGAAGTTTGCGTGTGAATGATTTGTCTTCGAGAAAAAGTCGATTATACATAGGCGTTTTTACGACATCGTGGGAATCATTTTCTTTTTGCTGCACCTAGACAAAATCTGGCATCGTATTCGGTTTCAGCACGTCGAATAACCAAGGAAACTGATGCAACATCGTTTTCTTCGCGACCACAGCTCAAGAAAAACTCAATCATAGAAATTGATATTCGTGTCCGATATGATGGCGTATAACTTGAGTACACATTGTCGTAGGCCGATGAAACCGCGTGCAATAGCTTCGTCTCGTCGAACTACACGAGTGCAATGCGCGAAGTTTGCGTGTGGACGATTTGTCTTCGAGAAAAAGTCGATTATACATATGCGTTTTTACGACATCGTGGGAATCACTTTTTTTGGCTGCACCTAGACCAAATCTGGCATTATATTCGGTTTCAGCATGTCGAATAACCAAGGGAAATGATGCAACATCGTTTTCTTCGCGACCAATGCTCACGAAAAACTCAATCATAGAAATTGATATTCGTGTCCGATATGATGGCGTATAACTTGAGTACACATTGCCGTAGGCCGATGCAATCGCGTGCAATAGCTTCGTCTCGTCGAACTACACGAGTGCAATGCTCGAAGTTTGCGTGGGAACAACTTGTCTTCGAGAAAAAGTCCATTATATATATGCGTTTTTACGACATCGTGGGAATCATTTTTTTTTGGCTGCACCTGGACGAAATCTGGCATCATATTCGGTTTCAGCACGTCGAATAACCAAGGGAAATGATGCAATATCGTTTTCTTCGCGACCAATGCTCACGAAAAGCTCAATCATAGAGATTGATATTCGGGTTCGATATGATGGCATATAACTTGAGTACACATTGTCGTCGGCCGATGAAACCGCGTTCAATGGCTTCGTCTCGTCGAACTACACGAGTGCAATGCTCGAAGTTTGCGTGGGAACAACTTGTCTTCGAGAAAAAGTCCATTATATATATGCGTTTTTACGACATCGTGGGAATCATTTTTTTTTGGCTGCACCTGGACGAAATCTGGCGTCATATTCGGTTTCAGCACGTCGAATAACCAAGGGAAATGATGCAATATCGTTTTCTTCGCGACCAATGCTCACGAAAAGCTCAATCATAGAGATTGATATTCGGGTTCGATATGATGGCATATAACTTGAGTACACATTGTCGTAGGCCGATGAAACCGCGTGCAATAGCTTCGTCTCGTCGAACTACACGAGTGCAATGCGTGGAGTTTGCGTGTGAACGATTTGTCTTCGAGAAAAAGTCGATTATACATATGCGTTTTTACGACATCGTGAGAATCACTTTTTTTTGGCTGCACCTAGACAAAATCTGGCATCGTATTCGGTTTCAGCACGGCGAATAACCAAGGAAAATGATGCAACATCGTTTTCTTCGGGACCACAGCTCACGAAAAACTCAATCATAGAAGTTGATATTCGTGTCCGATATGATGGCGTATAACTTGAGTACACATTGTCGTAGGCCGATGAAACCGCGTGCAATAGCTTCGTCTCGTCGAACTACACGAGTGCAATGCGCGAAGTTTGCGTGTGGACGACTTGTCTTCGAGAAAAAGTCGATTATACATATGCGTTTTTACGACATCGTGGGAATCACTTTTTTTGGCTGCACCTAGACCAAATCTGGCATCATATTCGGTTTCAGCACGTCGAATAACCAAGGGAAATGATGCAACATCGTTTTCTTCGCGACCAATGCTCACGAAAAACTCAATCATAGAGATTGATATTCGGGTTCGATATGATGACATATAACTTGAGTACACATTGTCGTAGGCCGATGAAACCGCGTGCAATATCTTCGTCTCGTCGAACTACACGAGTGCAGTGCGCGGAGTTTGCGTGTGAACGATTTGTCTTCGAGAAATCCTCCATTATACATATGCGTGTAGTATCGGGAAAATTTTAGAGGTAGTATTATAAAAAATGGGAGTCTATCGAATATGGCAGACAGATGTCTACGGCATTTAAGATATTCTATTAAGGTGTAGGATTACGTTGTGAACCTAGTTTTACGATTTCATTGAAGTAGAGTCCACGCACTCTGACTAATGGCGCCTGGGCCATTAGCTGGCCCACTCCGCCACGTTTGGGGAATTTCCCAGAGACGGATAATGGCGAACAGGGCCCCATAACGGCGGTGGGGGAAGAGGCCAAGTTGGAGGAATCGGGGGTGCGAAAGGTAATTTTTAAGATTAGCGGTCAGTTGGAAATCGTGGAGTAGAGTAGTTATACGACAGAACATGGAAGTTTCGGCGACGTCCCCATATGAGGCATTAGACGTACAAGTTTAGATAATTAGAAATTCTCGTAGAAGTGTAAACATTTGTATTTGTGGTGAGTCTTCTAATATCAGAAAGACTGTAAATATTTCTCAGAAATTAAAGTGTTACTTAAATAAAATTCTAGCGGCTTTATCCATTGACAAGTATCCCACATGCGTTTTTACGACATCGTGGGAATCACTTTTTTTGGCTGCACCTAGACCAAATCTGGCATCATATTCGGTTTCAGCACGTCGAATAACCAAGGGAAATGATGCAACATCGTTTTCTTCGCGACCAATGCTCACGAAAAACTCAATCATAGAGATTGATATTCGGGTTCGATATGATGGCATATAACTTGAGTACACATTGTCGTAGGCCGATGAAACCGCGTGCAATAGCTTCGTCTCGTCGAACTACACGAGTGCAATGCGTGGAGTTTGCGTGTGAACGATTTGTCTTCGAGAAAAAGGCGATTATACATATGCGTTTTTACGACATCGTGAGAATCACTTTTTTTTGGCTGCACCTAGACAAAATCTGGCATCGTATTCGGTTTCAGCACGGCGAATAACCAAGGAAAATGATGCAACATCGTTTTCTTCGGGACCACAGCTCACGAAAAACTCAATCATAGAAGTTGATATTCGTGTCCGATATGATGGCATATAACTTGAGTACACATTGTCGTAGGCCGATGAAACCGCGTGCAATAGCTTCGTCTCGTCGAACTACACGAGTGCAATGCGTGGAGTTTGCGTGTGAACGATTTGTCTTCGAGAAAAAGTCGATTATACATATGCGTTTTTACGACATCGTGAGAATCACTTTTTTTTGGCTGCACCTAGACAAAATCTGGCATCGTATTCGGTTTCAGCACGGCGAATAACCAAGGAAAATGATGCAACATCGTTTTCTTCGGGACCACAGCTCACGAAAAACTCAATCATAGAAGTTGATATTCGTGTCCGATATGATGGCGTATAACTTGAGTACACATTGTCGTAGGCCGATGAAACCGCGTGCAATAGCTTCGTCTCGTCGAACTACACGAGTGCAATGCTCGAAGTTTGCGTGGGAACAACTTGTCTTCGAGAAAAAGTCCATTATATATATGCGTTTTTACGACATCGTGGGAATCATTTTTTTTTGGCTGCACCTGAACGAAATCTGGCGTCATATTCGGTTTCAGAACGTCGAATAACCAAGGGAAATGATATAATATCGTTTTCTTCGCGACCACAGCTCACGAAAAACTCAATCATAGAAGTTGATATTCGTGTCGGATATGATGGCATATAACTTGAGTACACATTGTCGTAGGCCGATGAAATCGCGTGCAATATCTTCGTCTCGTCGAACTACACGAGTGCAGTGCGCGGAGTTTGCGTGTGAACGATTTGTCTTGGAGAAATCCTCCATTATACATATGCGTGTAGTATCGGGAAAATTTTAGAGGTAGTATTATAAAAAATGGGAGTCTATCGAATATGGCAGACAGATGTCTACGGCATTTAAGATATTCTATTAAGGTGTAGGATTACGTTGTGAACCTAGTTTTATGATTTCATTGAAGTAGAGTCCACGCACTCTGACTAATGGCGCCTGGGCCATTAGCTGGCCCACTCCGCCACGTTTGGGGAATTTCCCAGAGACGGATAATGGCGAACAGGGCCCCATAACGGCGGTGGGGGAAGAGGCCAAGTTGGAGGAATCGGGGGTGCGAAAGGTAATTTTTAAGATTAGCGGTCAGTTGGAAATCGTGGAGTAGAGTAGTTATACGGCAGAACATGGAAGTTTCGGCGACGTCCCCATATGAGGCATTAGACGTACAAGTTTAGATAATTAGAAATTCTCGTAGAAGTGTAAACATTTGTATTTGTGGTGAGTCTTCTAATATCAGAAAGACTGTAAATATTTCTCAGAAATTAAAGTGTTACTTAAATAAAATTGTAGCGGCTTTATCTTTTGACAAGTATCCCACATGCGTTTTTACGACATCGTGGGAATGACTTTTTTTTGGCTGCACCTAGGCGAAATCTGGCATCATATTCGGTTTCAGCACGTCGAACAACCATGGAAACTGATGCATCATCGTTTCCTTCGTAACCACAGCTCAGGAAAAACTCAATCATAGAAGTTTATTTTCGGGTTCGATATGATGGCATATTACGTGAGTACACATTGTCGTATTCCGATAAAACCGCGTTCAATGGCTTCGTCTCGTCGAACTACACGAGTTCAATGCTCGAAGTTTGCGTGGGAACAAATTGTCTTCGAGAAAAAGTCGATTATACATATGCGTTTTTACGACATCGTGGGAATCATTTTCTTTTTGCTGCAGCTAGACAAAATCTGGCATCGTATTCGGTTTCAGCACGTCGAATAACCAAGGAAACTGATGCAACATCGTTTTCTTCGCGACCACAGCTCAAGAAAAACTCAATCATAGAAATTGATATTCGTGTCCGATATGATGGCGTATAACTTGTGTACACATTGTCGTAGGCCGATGAAACCGCGTGCAATAGCTTCGTCTCGTCGAACTACACAAGTGCAATGCGCGAAGTTTGCGTGTGAATGATTTGTCTTCGAGAAAAAGTCGATTATACATAGGCGTTTTTACGACATCGTGGGAATCATTTTCTTTTTGCTGCACCTAGACAAAATCTGGCATCGTATTCGGTTTCAGCACGTCGAATAACCAAGGAAACTGATGCAACATCGTTTTCTTCGCGACCACAGCTCAAGAAAAACTCAATCATAGAAATTGATATTCGTGTCCGATATGATGGCGTATAACTTGAGTACACATTGTCGTAGGCCGATGAAACCGCGTGCAATAGCTTCGTCTCGTCGAACTACACGAGTGCAATGCGCGAAGTTTGCGTGTGGACGATTTGTCTTCGAGAAAAAGTCGATTATACATATGCGTTTTTACGACATCGTGGGAATCACTTTTTTTGGCTGCACCTAGACCAAATCTGGCATCATATTCGGTTTCAGCATGTCGAATAACCAAGGGAAATGATGCAACATCGTTTTCTTCGCGACCAATGCTCACGAAAAACTCAATCATAGAAATTGATATTCGTGTCCGATATGATGGCGTATAACTTGAGTACACATTGCCGTAGGCCGATGAAATCGCGTGCAATAGCTTCGTCTCGTCGAAATACACGAGTGCAACGCTCGAAGTTTGCGTGGGAACAACTTGTCTTCGAGAAAAAGTCCATTATATATATGCGTTTTTACGACATCGTGGGAATCATTTTTTTTTGGCTGCACCTGGACGAAATCTGGCGTCATATTCGGTTTCAGCGCGTCGAATAACCAAGGGAAATGATGCAATATCGTTTTCTTCGCCACCAATGCTCACGAAAAGCTCAATCATAGAGATTGATATTCGGGTTCGATATGATGGCATATAACTTGAGTACACATTGTCGTAGGCCGATGAAACCGCGTGCAATAGCTTCGTCTCGTCGAACTACACGAGTGCAATGCGTGGAGTTTGCGTGTGAACGATTTGTCTTCGAGAAAAAGTCGATTATACATATGCGTTTTTACGACATCGTGAGAATCACTTTTTTTTGGCTGCGCCTAGACAAAATCTGGCATCATATTCGGTTTCAGCACGTCGAATAACCAAGGAAACTGATGAAACATCGTTTTCTTCGCGACCACAGCTCAAGAAAAACTCAATCATAGAAATTGATATTCGTGTCCGATATGATGGCGTATAACTTGAGTACACATTGCCGTAGGCCGATGAAACCGCGTGCAATAGCTTCGTCTCGTCGAACTACACGAGTGCAATGCTCGAAGTTTGCGTGGGAACAACTTGTCTTCGAGAAAAAGTCCATTATATATATGCGTTTTTACGACATCGTGGGAATCATTTTTTTTTGGCTGCACCTGAACGAAATCTGGCGTCATATTCGGTTTCAGAACGTCGAATAACCAAGGGAAATGATATAATATCGTTTTCTTCGCCACCACAGCTCACGAAAAACTCAATCATAGAAGTTGATATTCGTGTCGGATATGATGGCATATAACTTGAGTACACATTGTCGTAGGCCGATGAAATCGCGTGCAATATCTTCGTCTCGTCGAACTACACGAGTGCAGTGCGCGGAGTTTGCGTGTGAACGATTTGTCTTCGAGAAATCCTCCATTATACATATGCGTGTAGTATCGGGAAAATTTTAGAGGTAGTATTATAAAAAATGGGAGTCTATCGAATATGGCAGACAGATGTCTACGGCATTTAAGATATTCTATTAAGGTGTAGGATTACGTTGTGAACCTAGTTTTATGATTTCATTGAAGTAGAGTCCACGCACTCTGACTAATGGCGCCTGGGCCATTAGCTGGCCCACTCCGCCACGTTTGGGGAATTTCCCAGAGACGGATAATGGCGAACAGGGCCCCATAACGGCGGTGGGGGAAGAGGCCAAGTTGGCGGAATCGGGGGTGCGAAAGGTAATTTTTAAGATTAGCGGTCAGTTGGAAATCGTGGAGTAGAGTAGTTATACGGCAGAACATGGAAGTTTCGGCGACGTCCCCATATGAGGCATTAGACGTACAAGTTTAGATAATTATAAATTCTCGTAGAAGTGTAAACATTTGTATTTGTGGTGAGTCTTCTAATATCAGAAAGACTGTAAATATTTCTCAGAAATTAAAGTGTTACTTAAATAAAATTCTAGCGGCTTTATCCATTGACAAGTATCCCACATGCGTTTTTAGGACATCGTGGGAATGACTTTTTTTTGGCTGCACCTAGGCGAAATCTGGCATCATATTCGGTTTCAGCACGTCGAACAACCATGGAAACTGATGCATCATCGTTTCCTTCGTAACCACAGCTCACGAAAAACTCAATCATAGAAGTTGATATTCGTGTCGGATATGATGGCATATAACTTGAGTACACATTGTCGTAGGCCGATGAAACCGCGTGCAATAGCTTCGTCTCGTCGAACTACACAAGTGCAATGCGCGAAGTTTGCGTGTGAATGATTTGTCTTCGAGAAAAAGTCGATTATACATAGGCGTTTTTACGACATCGTGGGAATCATTTTCTTTTTGCTGCACCTAGACAAAATCTGGCATCGTATTCGGTTTCAGCACGTCGAATAACCAAGGAAACTGATGCAACATCGTTTTCTTCGCGACCACAGCTCAAGAAAAACTCAATCATAGAAATTGATATTCGTGTCCGATATGATGGCGTATAACTTGAGTACACATTGTCGTAGGCCGATGAAACCGCGTGCAATAGCTTCGTCTCGTCGAACTACACGAGTGCAATGCGCGAAGTTTGCGTGTGGACGATTTGTCTTCGAGAAAAAGTCGATTATACATATGCGTTTTTACGACATCGTGGGAATCACTTTTTTTGGCTGCACCTAGACCAAATCTGGCATCATATTCGGTTTCAGCACGTCGAATAACCAAGGAAAATGATGCAACATCGTCTTCTTCGCGACCAATGCTCACGAAAAACTCAGTCATAGAGATTGATATTCGGGTTCGATATGATGGCATATAACGTGAGTACACATTGTCGTAGGCCGATGAAACCGCGTGCAATATCTTCGTCTCGTCGAACTACACGAGTGCAGTGCGCGGAGTTTGCGTGTGAACGATTTGTCTTCGAGAAATCCTCCATTATACATATGCGTGTAGTATCGGGAAAATTTTAGAGGTAGTATTATAAAAAATGGGAGTCTATCGAATATGGCAGACAGATGTCTACGGCATTTAAGATATTCTATTAAGGTGTAGGATTACGTTGTGAACCTAGTTTTATGATTTCATTGAAGTAGAGTCCACGCACTCTGACTAATGGCGCCTGGGCCATTAGCTGGCCCACTCCGCCGCGTTTGGGGAATTTCCCAGAGACGGATAATGGCGAACAGGGCCCCATAACGGCGGTGGGGGAAGAGGCCAAGTTGGCGGAATCGGGGGTGCGAAAGGTAATTTTTAAGATTAGCGGTCAGTTGGAAATCGTGGAGTAGAGTAGTTATACGGCAGAACATGGAAGTTTCGGCGACGTCCCCATATGAGGCATTAGACGTACAAGTTTAGATAATTATAAATTCTCGTAGAAGTGTAAACATTTGTATTTGTGGTGAGTCTTCTAATATCAGAAAGACTGTAAATATTTCTCAGAAATTAAAGTGTTACTTAAATAAAATTCTAGCGGCTTTATCCATTGACAAGTATCCCACATGCGTTTTTAGGACATCGTGGGAATGACTTTTTTTTGGCTGCACCTAGGCGAAATCTGGCATCATATTCGGTTTCAGCACGTCGAACAACCATGGAAACTGATGCATCATCGTTTCCTTCGTAACCACAGCTCACGAAAAACTCAATCATAGAAGTTGATATTCGTGTCGGATATGATGGCATATAACTTGAGTACACATTGTCGTAGGCCGATGAAACCGCGTGCAATAGCTTCGTCTCGTCGAACTACACAAGTGCAATGCGCGAAGTTTGCGTGTGAATGATTTGTCTTCGAGAAAAAGTCGATTATACATAGGCGTTTTTACGACATCGTGGGAATCATTTTCTTTTTGCTGCACCTAGACAAAATCTGGCATCGTATTCGGTTTCAGCACGTCGAATAACCAAGGAAACTGATGCAACATCGTTTTCTTCGCGACCACAGCTCAAGAAAAACTCAATCATAGAAATTGATATTCGTGTCCGATATGATGGCGTATAACTTGAGTACACATTGTCGTAGGCCGATGAAACCGCGTGCAATAGCTTCGTCTCGTCGAACTACACGAGTGCAATGCGCGAAGTTTGCGTGTGGACGATTTGTCTTCGAGAAAAAGTCGATTATACATATGCGTTTTTACGACATCGTGGGAATCACTTTTTTTGGCTGCACCTAGACCAAATCTGGCATCATATTCGGTTTCAGCATGTCGAATAACCAAGGGAAATGATGCAACATCGTTTTCTTCGCGACCAATGCTCACGAAAAACTCAATCATAGAAATTGATATTCGTGTCCGATATGATGGCGTATAACTTGAGTACACATTGCCGTAGGCCGATGAAATCGCGTGCAATAGCTTCGTCTCGTCGAACTACACGAGTGCAATGCTCGAAGTTTGCGTGGGAACAACTTGTCTTCGAGAAAAAGTCCATTATATATATGCGTTTTTACGACATCGTGGGAATCATTTTTTTTTGGCTGCACCTGGACGAAATCTGGCGTCATATTCGGTTTCAGCACGTCGAATAACCAAGGGAAATGATGCAATATCGTTTTCTTCGCGACCAATGCTCACGAAAAGCTCAATCATAGAGATTGATATTCGGGTTCGATATGATGGCATATAACTTGAGTACACATTGTCGTAGGCCGATGAAACCGCGTGCAATAGCTTCGTCTCGTCGAACTACACGAGTGCAATGCGTGGAGTTTGCGTGTGAACGATTTGTCTTCGAGAAAAAGTCGATTATACATATGCGTTTTTACGACATCGTGAGAATCACTTTTTTTTGGCTGCGCCTAGACAAAATCTGGCATCATATTCGGTTTCAGCACGTCGAATAACCAAGGAAACTGATGAAACATCGTTTTCTTCGCGACCAATGCTCACGAAAAACTCAATCATAGAAATTGATATTCGTGTCCGATATGATGGCGTATAACTTGAGTACACATTGCCGTAGGCCGATGAAATCGCGTGCAATAGCTTCGTCTCGTCGAACTACACGAGTGCAATGCTCGAAGTTTGCGTGGGAACAACTTGTCTTCGAGAAAAAGTCCATTATATATATGCGTTTTTACGACATCGTGGGAATCATTTTTTTTTGGCTGCACCTGGACGAAATCTGGCGTCATATTCGGTTTCAGCACGTCGAATAACCAAGGGAAATGATGCAATATCGTTTTCTTCGCGACCAATGCTCACGAAAAGCTCAATCATAGAGATTGATATTCGGGTTCGATATGATGGCATATAACTTGAGTACACATTGTCGTAGGCCGATGAAACCGCGTGCAATAGCTTCGTCTCGTCGAACTACACGAGTGCAATGCGTGGAGTTTGCGTGTGAACGATTTGTCTTCGAGAAAAAGTCGATTATACATATGCGTTTTTACGACATCGTGAGAATCACTTTTTTTTGGCTGCGCCTAGACAAAATCTGGCATCATATTCGGTTTCAGCACGTCGAATAACCAAGGAAACTGATGAAACATCGTTTTCTTCGCGACCACAGCTCAAGAAAAACTCAATCATAGAAATTGATATTCGTGTCCGATATGATGGCGTATAACTTGAGTACACATTGCCGTAGGCCGATGAAACCGCGTGCAATAGCTTCGTCTCGTCGAACTACACGAGTGCAATGCTCGAAGTTTGCGTGGGAACAACTTGTCTTCGAGAAAAAGTCCATTATATATATGCGTTTTTACGACATCGTGGGAATCACTTTTTTTTTGGTGCACCTAGACCAAATCTGACATCATATTCGGTTTCAGCACGTCGAATAACCAAGGAAAATGATGCAACATCGTCTTCTTCGCGACCAATGCTCACGAAAAACTCAGTCATAGAGATTGATATTCGGGTTCGATATGATGGCATATAACGTGAGTACACATTGTCGTAGGCCGATGAAACCGCGTGCAATATCTTCGTCTCGTCGAACTACACGAGTGCAGTGCGCGGAGTTTGCGTGTGAACGATTTGTCTTCGAGAAATCCTCCATTATACATATGCGTGTAGTATCGGGAAAATTTTAGAGGTAGTATTATAAAAAATGGGAGTCTATCGAATATGGCAGACAGATGTCTACGGCATTTAAGATATTCTATTAAGGTGTAGGATTACGTTGTGAACCTAGTTTTATGATTTCATTGAAGTAGAGTCCACGCACTCTGACTAATGGCGCCTGGGCCATTAGCTGGCCCACTCCGCCGCGTTTGGGGAATTTCCCAGAGACGGATAATGGCGAACAGGGCCCCATAACGGCGGTGGGGGAAGAGGCCAAGTTGGCGGAATCGGGGGTGCGAAAGGTAATTTTTAAGATTAGCGGTCAGTTGGAAATCGTGGAGTAGAGTAGTTATACGGCAGAACATGGAAGTTTCGGCGACGTCCCCATATGAGGCATTAGACGTACAAGTTTAGATAATTATAAATTCTCGTAGAAGTGTAAACATTTGTATTTGTGGTGAGTCTTCTAATATCAGAAAGACTGTAAATATTTCTCAGAAATTAAAGTGTTACTTAAATAAAATTCTAGCGGCTTTATCCATTGACAAGTATCCCACATGCGTTTTTAGGACATCGTGGGAATGACTTTTTTTTGGCTGCACCTAGGCGAAATCTGGCATCATATTCGGTTTCAGCACGTCGAACAACCATGGAAACTGATGCATCATCGTTTCCTTCGTAACCACAGCTCACGAAAAACTCAATCATAGAAGTTGATATTCGTGTCGGATATGATGGCATATAACTTGAGTACACATTGTCGTAGGCCGATGAAACCGCGTGCAATAGCTTCGTCTCGTCGAACTACACAAGTGCAATGCGCGAAGTTTGCGTGTGAATGATTTGTCTTCGAGAAAAAGTCGATTATACATATGCGTTTTTACGACATCGTGGGAATCATTTTCTTTTTGCTGCACCTAGACAAAATCTGGCATCGTATTCGGGTTCAGCACGTCGAATAACCAAGGAAACTGATGCAACATCGTTTTCTTCGCGACCACAGCTCAAGAAAAACTCAATCATAGAAATTGATATTCGTGTCCGATATGATGGCGTATAACTTGAGTACACATTGTCGTAGGCCGATGAAACCGCGTGCAATAGCTTCGTCTCGTCGAACTACACGAGTGCAATGCGCGAAGTTTGCGTGTGGACGATTTGTCTTCGAGAAAAAGTCGATTATACATATGCGTTTTTACGACATCGTGGGAATCACTTTTTTTGGCTGCACCTAGACCAAATCTGGCATCATATTCGGTTTCAGCACGTCGAATAACCAAGGGAAATGATGCAACATCGTTTTCTTCGCGAACAATGCTCACGAAAAACTCAATCATAGAAATTGATATTCGTGTCCGATATGATGGCGTATAACTTGAGTACACATTGCCGTAGGCCGATGCAATCGCGTGCAATAGCTTCGTCTCGTCGAACTACACGAGTGCAATGCTCGAAGTTTGCGTGGGAACAACTTGTCTTCGAGAAAAAGTCCATTATATATATGCGTTTTTACGACATCGTGGGAATCATTTTTTTTTGGCTGCACCTGGACGAAATCTGGCGTCATATTCGGTTTCAGCACGTCGAATAACCAAGGGAAATGATGCAATATCGTTTTGTTCGCGACCAATGCTCACGAAAAGCTCAATCATAGGGATTGATATTCGGGTTCGATATGATGGCATATAACTTGAGTACACATTGTCGTCGGCCGATGAAACCGCGTTCAATGGCTTCGTCTCGTCGAACTACACGAGTTCAATGCTCGAAGTTTGCGTGGGAACAAATTGTCTTCGAGAAAAAGTCGATTATACATATGCGTTTTTACGACATCGTGGGAATCATTTTCTTTTTGCTGCAGCTAGACAAAATTTGGCATCGTATTCGGTTTCAGCACGTCGAATAACCAAGGAAACTGATGCAACATCGTTTTCTTCGCGACCACAGCTCAAGAAAAACTCAATCATAGAAATTGATATGAGTGTCCGATATGATGGCGTATAACTTGTGTACACATTGCCGTAGGCCGATGAAACCGCGTGCAATAGCTTCGTCTCGTCGAACTACACGAGTGCAATGCTCGAAGTTTGCGTGGGAACAACTTGTCTTCGAGAAAAAGTCCATTATATATATGCGTTTTTACGACATCGTGGGAATCACTTTTTTTTTGGTGCACCTAGACCAAATCTGACATCATATTCGGTTTCAGCACGTCGAATAACCAAGGAAAATGATGCAACATCGTCTTCTTCGCGACCAATGCTCACGAAAAACTCAGTCATAGAGATTGATATTCGGGTTCGATATGATGGCATATAACGTGAGTACACATTGTCGTAGGCCGATGAAACCGCGTGCAATATCTTCGTCTCGTCGAACTACACGAGTGCAGTGCGCGGAGTTTGCGTGTGAACGATTTGTCTTCGAGAAATCCTCCATTATACATATGCGTGTAGTATCGGGAAAATTTTAGAGGTAGTATTATAAAAAATGGGAGTCTATCGAATATGGCAGACAGATGTCTACGGCATTTAAGATATTCTATTAAGGTGTAGGATTACGTTGTGAACCTAGTTTTATGATTTCATTGAAGTAGAGTCCACGCACTCTGACTAATGGCGCCTGGGCCATTAGCTGGCCCACTCCGCCGCGTTTGGGGAATTTCCCAGAGACGGATAATGGCGAACAGGGCCCCATAACGGCGGTGGGGGAAGAGGCCAAGTTGGCGGAATCGGGGGTGCGAAAGGTAATTTTTAAGATTAGCGGTCAGTTGGAAATCGTGGAGTAGAGTAGTTATACGGCAGAACATGGAAGTTTCGGCGACGTCCCCATATGAGGCATTAGACGTACAAGTTTAGATAATTATAAATTCTCGTAGAAGTGTAAACATTTGTATTTGTGGTGAGTCTTCTAATATCAGAAAGACTGTAAATATTTCTCAGAAATTAAAGTGTTACTTAAATAAAATTCTAGCGGCTTTATCCATTGACAAGTATCCCACATGCGTTTTTAGGACATCGTGGGAATGACTTTTTTTTGGCTGCACCTAGGCGAAATCTGGCATCATATTCGGTTTCAGCACGTCGAACAACCATGGAAACTGATGCATCATCGTTTCCTTCGTAACCACAGCTCACGAAAAACTCAATCATAGAAGTTGATATTCGTGTCGGATATGATGGCATATAACTTGAGTACACATTGTCGTAGGCCGATGAAACCGCGTGCAATAGCTTCGTCTCGTCGAACTACACAAGTGCAATGCGCGAAGTTTGCGTGTGAATGATTTGTCTTCGAGAAAAAGTCGATTATACATAGGCGTTTTTACGACATCGTGGGAATCATTTTCTTTTTGCTGCACCTAGACAAAATCTGGCATCGTATTCGGTTTCAGCACGTCGAATAACCAAGGAAACTGATGCAACATCGTTTTCTTCGCGACCACAGCTCAAGAAAAACTCAATCATAGAAATTGATATTCGTGTCCGATATGATGGCGTATAACTTGAGTACACATTGTCGTAGGCCGATGAAACCGCGTGCAATAGCTTCGTCTCGTCGAACTACACGAGTGCAATGCGCGAAGTTTGCGTGTGGACGATTTGTCTTCGAGAAAAAGTCGATTATACATATGCGTTTTTACGACATCGTGGGAATCACTTTTTTTGGCTGCACCTAGACCAAATCTGGCATCATATTCGGTTTCAGCATGTCGAATAACCAAGGGAAATGATGCAACATCGTTTTCTTCGCGACCAATGCTCACGAAAAACTCAATCATAGAAATTGATATTCGTGTCCGATATGATGGCGTATAACTTGAGTACACATTGCCGTAGGCCGATGAAATCGCGTGCAATAGCTTCGTCTCGTCGAACTACACGAGTGCAATGCTCGAAGTTTGCGTGGGAACAACTTCTCTTCGAGAAAAAGTCCATTATATATATGCGTTTTTACGACATCGTGGGAATCATTTTTTTTTGGCTGCACCTGGACGAAATCTGGCGTCATATTCGGTTTCAGCACGTCGAATAACCAAGGGAAATGATGCAATATCGTTTTCTTCGCGACCAATGCTCACGAAAAGCTCAATCATAGAGATTGATATTCGGGTTCGATATGATGGCATATAACTTGAGTACACATTGTCGTAGGCCGATGAAACCGCGTGCAATAGCTTCGTCTCGTCGAACTACACGAGTGCAATGCGTGGAGTTTGCGTGTGAACGATTTGTCTTCGAGAAAAAGTCGATTATACATATGCGTTTTTACGACATCGTGAGAATCACTTTTTTTTGGCTGCGCCTAGACAAAATCTGGCATCATATTCGGTTTCAGCACGTCGAATAACCAAGGAAACTGATGAAACATCGTTTTCTTCGCGACCACAGCTCAAGAAAAACTCAATCATAGAAATTGATATTCGTGTCCGATATGATGGCGTATAACTTGAGTACACATTGCCGTAGGCCGATGAAACCGCGTGCAATAGCTTCGTCTCGTCGAACTACACGAGTGCAATGCTCGAAGTTTGCGTGGGAACAACTTGTCTTCGAGAAAAAGTCCATTATATATATGCGTTTTTACGACATCGTGGGAATCACTTTTTTTTTGGTGCACCTAGACCAAATCTGACATCATATTCGGTTTCAGCACGTCGAATAACCAAGGAAAATGATGCAACATCGTCTTCTTCGCGACCAATGCTCACGAAAAACTCAGTCATAGAGATTGATATTCGGGTTCGATATGATGGCATATAACGTGAGTACACATTGTCGTAGGCCGATGAAACCGCGTGCAATATCTTCGTCTCGTCGAACTACACGAGTGCAGTGCGCGGAGTTTGCGTGTGAACGATTTGTCTTCGAGAAATCCTCCATTATACATATGCGTGTAGTATCGGGAAAATTTTAGAGGTAGTATTATAAAAAATGGGAGTCTATCGAATATGGCAGACAGATGTCTACGGCATTTAAGATATTCTATTAAGGTGTAGGATTACGTTGTGAACCTAGTTTTATGATTTCATTGAAGTAGAGTCCACGCACTCTGACTAATGGCGCCTGGGCCATTAGCTGGCCCACTCCGCCGCGTTTGGGGAATTTCCCAGAGACGGATAATGGCGAACAGGGCCCCATAACGGCGGTGGGGGAAGAGGCCAAGTTGGCGGAATCGGGGGTGCGAAAGGTAATTTTTAAGATTAGCGGTCAGTTGGAAATCGTGGAGTAGAGTAGTTATACGGCAGAACATGGAAGTTTCGGCGACGTCCCCATATGAGGCATTAGACGTACAAGTTTAGATAATTATAAATTCTCGTAGAAGTGTAAACATTTGTATTTGTGGTGAGTCTTCTAATATCAGAAAGACTGTAAATATTTCTCAGAAATTAAAGTGTTACTTAAATAAAATTCTAGCGGCTTTATCCATTGACAAGTATCCCACATGCGTTTTTAGGACATCGTGGGAATGACTTTTTTTTGGCTGCACCTAGGCGAAATCTGGCATCATATTCGGTTTCAGCACGTCGAACAACCATGGAAACTGATGCATCATCGTTTCCTTCGTAACCACAGCTCACGAAAAACTCAATCATAGAAGTTGATATTCGTGTCGGATATGATGGCATATAACTTGAGTACACATTGTCGTAGGCCGATGAAACCGCGTGCAATAGCTTCGTCTCGTCGAACTACACAAGTGCAATGCGCGAAGTTTGCGTGTGAATGATTTGTCTTCGAGAAAAAGTCGATTATACATAGGCGTTTTTACGACATCGTGGGAATCATTTTCTTTTTGCTGCACCTAGACAAAATCTGGCATCGTATTCGGTTTCAGCACGTCGAATAACCAAGGAAACTGATGCAACATCGTTTTCTTCGCGACCACAGCTCAAGAAAAACTCAATCATAGAAATTGATATTCGTGTCCGATATGATGGCGTATAACTTGAGTACACATTGTCGTAGGCCGATGAAACCGCGTGCAATAGCTTCGTCTCGTCGAACTACACGAGTGCAATGCGCGAAGTTTGCGTGTGGACGATTTGTCTTCGAGAAAAAGTCGATTATACATATGCGTTTTTACGACATCGTGGGAATCACTTTTTTTGGCTGCACCTAGACCAAATCTGGCATCATATTCGGTTTCAGCATGTCGAATAACCAAGGGAAATGATGCAACATCGTTTTCTTCGCGACCAATGCTCACGAAAAACTCAATCATAGAAATTGATATTCGTGTCCGATATGATGGCGTATAACTTGAGTACACATTGCCGTAGGCCGATGCAATCGCGTGCAATAGCTTCGTCTCGTCGAACTACACGAGTGCAATGCTCGAAGTTTGCGTGGGAACAACTTGTCTTCGAGAAAAAGTCCATTATATATATGCGTTTTTACGACATCGTGGGAATCATTTTTTTTTGGCTGCACCTGGACGAAATCTGGCGTCATATTCGGTTTCAGCACGTCGAATAACCAAGGGAAATGATGCAATATCGTTTTCTTCGCGACCAATGCTCACGAAAAGCTCAATCATAGAGATTGATATTCGGGTTCGATATGATGGCATATAACTTGAGTACACATTGTCGTCGGCCGATGAAACCGCGTTCAATGGCTTCGTCTCGTCGAACTACACGAGTGCAATGCTCGAAGTTTGCGTGGGAACAACTTGTCTTCGAGAAAAAGTCCATTATATATATGCGTTTTTACGACATCGTGGGAATCATTTTTTTTTGGCTGCACCTGGACGAAATCTGGCGTCATATTCGGTTTCAGCACGTCGAATAACCAAGGGAAATGATGCAATATCGTTTTCTTCGCGACCAATGCTCACGAAAAGCTCAATCATAGAGATTGATATTCGGGTTCGATATGATGGCATATAACTTGAGTACACATTGTCGTAGGCCGATGAAACCGCGTGCAATAGCTTCGTCTCGTCGAACTACACGAGTGCAATGCGTGGAGTTTGCGTGTGAACGATTTGTCTTCGAGAAAAAGTCGATTATACATATGCGTTTTTACGACATCGTGAGAATCACTTTTTTTTGGCTGCGCCTAGACAAAATCTGGCATCATATTCGGTTTCAGCACGTCGAATAACCAAGGAAACTGATGAAACATCGTTTTCTTCGCGACCACAGCTCACGAAAAACTCAATCCTAGAAGTTGATATTCGTGTCGGATATGATGGCATATAACTTGAGTACACATTGTCGTAGGCCGATGAAACCGCGTGCAATAGCTTCGTCTCGTCGAACTACACAAGTGCAATGCGCGAAGTTTGCGTGTGAATGATTTGTCTTCGAGAAAAAGTCGATTATACATATGCGTTTTTACGACATCGTGGGAATCATTTTCTTTTTGCTGCACCTAGACAAAATCTGGCATCGTATTCGGTTTCAGCACGTCGAATAACCAAGGAAAGTGATGCAACATCGTTTTCTTCGCGACCACAGCTCAAGAAAAACTCAATCATAGAAATTGATATTCGTGTCCGATATGATGGCGTATAACTTGAGTACACATTGCCGTAGGCCGATGAAACCGCGTGCAATAGCTTCGTCTCGTCGAACTACACGAGTGCAATGCTCGAAGTTTGCGTGGGAACAACTTGTCTTCGAGAAAAAGTCCATTATATATATGCGTTTTTACGACATCGTGGGAATCACTTTTTTTTGGCTGTACCTAGAAAAAATCTGGCATCATATTCGCTTTCCGCACGTCGAATAACCAAGGGAACTGATGCAACATCGTTTTCTTCGCGACCACAGCGCACGAAAAACTCAATCATAAAAGTTAATATTCGTGTCCGATATGATGGCATATAACTTGAGTACACATTGTCGTAGGCCGATGAAACCGCGTGCAATAGCTTCGTTCCGTCGAACTACACGAGTGCAATGCGCGAAGTTTGCGTGTAAACGATTGGTCTCCAAGAAAAAGTCGATTATACATATGCGTTTTTACGACATCGTGGGAATCCTTTTTTTTGGCTGCACCTAGACAAAATCTGGCATCGTATTCGGTTTCAGCACGGCAAATAACCAAGGAAAATGATGCAACATCGTTTTCTTCGGGACCACAGCTCACGAAAAACTCAATCATAGAAGTTGATATTCGTGTCCGATATGATGGCGTATAACTTGAGTACACATTGTCGTAGGCCGATGAAACCGCGTGCAATAGCTTCGTCTCGTCGAACTACACGAGTGCAGTGCGCGGAGTTTGCGTGTGAACGATTTGTCTTCGAGAAATCCTCCATTATACATATGCGTGTAGTATCGGGAAAATTTTAGAGGTAGTATTATAAAAAATGGGAGTCTATCGAATATGGCAGACAGATGTCTACGGCATTTAAGATATTCTATTAAGGTGTAGGATTACGTTGTGAACCTAGTTTTATGATTTCATTGAAGTAGAGTCCACGCACTCTGACTAATGGCGCCTGGGCCATTAGCTGGCCCACTCCGCCACGTTTGGGGAATTTCCCAGAGACGGATAATGGCGAACAGGGCCCCATAACGGCGGTGGGGGAAAAGGCCAAGTTGGAGGAATCGGGGGTGCGAAAGGTAATTTTTAAGATTAGCGGTCAGTTGGAAATCGTGGAGTAGAGTAGTTATACGGCAGAACATGGAAGTTTCGGCGACGTCCCCATATGAGGCATTAGACGTACAAGTTTAGATAATTAGAAATTCTCGTAGAAGTGTAAACATTTGTATTTGTGGTGAGTCTTCTAATATCAGAAAGACTGTAAATATTTCTCAGAAATTAAAGTGTTACTTAAATCAAATTCTAGCGGATTTATCCATTGACAAGTATCCCACATGCGTTTTTAGGACATCGTGGGAATGACTTTTTTTTGGCTGCACCTAGGCGAAATCTGGCATCATATTCGGTTTCAGCACGTCGAACAACCATGGAAACTGATGCATCATCGTTTCCTTCGTAACCACAGCTCACGAAAAACTCAATCCTAGAAGTTGATATTCGTGTCGGATATGATGGCATATAACTTGAGTACACATTGTCGTAGGCCGATAAAACCGCGTTCAATGGCTTCGTCTTGTCCAACTACACGAGTTCAACGGTCGAAGTTTGCGTGGGAACAACTTGTCTTCGAGAAAAAGTCCATTATACATATGTGTTTTTACGACATCGTGGGAATCATTTTTTTTGGCTGCACCTGGACGACATCTGGCGTCATATTCGGTTTCAGCACGTCGAAGAACCATGGAAACTGATGCATCATCGTTTCCTTCGCAACCACAGCTCACGAAAAACTCAATCATAGAAGTTGATATTCGTGTCGGATATGATGGCATATAACTTGAGTACACATTGTCGTAGGTCGATTCAAACCGCGTGCAATATCTTCTTCTCGTCGAACTACACGAGTGCAGTGCGCGGAGTTTGCGTGTGAACGATTTGTCGTCGAGAAATCCTCCATTATACATATGCGTGTAGTATCGGGAAAATTTTAGAGGTAGTATTATAAAAAATGGGAGTCTATCGAATATGGCAGACAGATGTCTACAGCATTTAAGATATTCTATTAAGATGTAGGATTAAGTTGTGAACCTCGTTTTATTATTTCATTGAAGTAGAGTGCCCGCACTCTCACTAATGGCGCCTGGGCCATTAGCTGGCCCACTTCGCCACGTCTGGGGAATTTCCCAGAGACCGATAATGGCGAACAGGGCCCCATAACGGCGGTGGGGGAAGAGGCCAAGTTGGAGGAATCGGGGGTGCGAAAGGTAATTTTTAAGATTAGCAGTCAGTTGGAAATCGTGGAGTAGAGTAGTTATACGGTAGAACATAGTAGTTTCGGCGACGTCCCCATATGAGGCATTAGACGTACAAGTTTAGATAATTATAAATTCTCGTAGACGTGTAAACATTTGTATTTGTGGTGAGTCTTCTAATATCAGAAAGACTGTAAATAGTTCTTAGAAATTAAAGTGTTACTTAAATAAAATTCTAGCGGCTTTGTCTTTTTACAAGTATCCCACATGCGTTTTTACGACATCGTGGGAATGACTTTTTTTTGGCTGCACCTAGGTGAAATCTCGCATCATATTCGGTTTCAGCACGTCGAATAACCAAGGAAACTGATGCAACATCGTTTTCTTCGCGACCACAGCTCAAGAAAAACTCAATCATAGAAATTGATATTCGTGTCCGATATGATGGCGTATAACTTGAGTACACATTGCCGTAGGCCGATGAAACCGCGTGCAATAGCTTCGTCTCGTCGAACTACACGAGTGCAATGCTCGAAGTTTGCGTGGGAACAACTTGTCTTCGAGAAAAAGTCCATTATATATATGCGTTTTTACGACATCGTGGGAATCACTTTTTTTTGGCTGCACCTAGACCAAATCTGACATCATATTCGGTTTCAGCACGTCGAATAACCAAGGAAAATGATGCAACATCGTCTTCTTCGCGACCAATGCTCACGAAAAACTCAGTCATAGAGATTGATATTCGTGTCGGATATGATGGCAGATAACTTGAGTACACATTGTCGTAGGTCGATGAAACCGCGTGCAATATCTTCTTCTCGTCGAACTACACGAGTGCAGTGCGCGGAGTTTGCGTGTGAACGATTTGTCGTCGAGAAATCTTCCATTATACATATGCGTGTAGTATCGGGAAAATTTTAGAGGTAGTATTATAAAAAATGGGAGTCTATCGAATATGGCAGACAGATGTCTACAGCATTTAAGATATTCTATTAAGATGTAGGATTAAGTTGTGAACCTCGTTTTATTATTTCATTGAAGTAGAGTGCCCGCACTCTCACTAATGGCGCCTGGGCCATTAGCTGGCCCACTTCGCCACGTCTGGGGAATTTCCCAGAGACCGATAATGGCGAACAGGGCCCCATAACGGCGGTGGGGGAAGAGGCCAAGTTGGAGGAATCGGGGGTGCGAAAGGTAATTTTTAAGATTAGCAGTCAGTTGGAAATCGTGGAGTAGAGTAGTTATACGGTAGAACATAGTAGTTTCGGCGACGTCCCCATATGAGGCATTAGACGTACAAGTTTAGATAATTATAAATTCTCGTAGACGTGTAAACATTTGTATTTGTGGTGAGTCTTCTAATATCAGAAAGACTGTAAATAGTTCTTAGAAATTAAAGTGTTACTTAAATAAAATTCTAGCGGCTTTGTTTTTTTACAAGTATTCCACATGCGTTTTTACGACATCGTGGGAATCACTTTTTTTTGGCTGCACCTAGACCAAATCTGACATCATATTCGGTTTCAGCACGTCGAATAACCAAGGAAAATGATGCAACATCGTCTTCTTCGCGACCAATGCTCACGAAAAACTCAGTCATAGAGATTGATATTCGTGTCGGATATGATGGCAGATAACTTGAGTACACATTGTCGTAGGTTGATGAAACCGCGTGCAATATCTTCTTCTCGTCGAACTACACGAGTGCAATGCGTGGAGTTTGCGTGTAAACGATTGGTCTCCAAGAAAAAGTCGATTATACATATGCGTTTTTACGACATCGTGGGAATCCTTTTTTTTGGCTGCACCTAGACAAAATCTGGCATCGTATTCGGTTTCAGCACGGCAAATAACCAAGGAAAATGATGCAACATCGTTTTCTTCGGGACCACAGCTCACGAAAAACTCAATCATAGAAGTTGATATTCGTGTCCGATATGATGGCGTATAACTTGAGTACACGATGTCGTAGGCCGATGAAACCGCGTGCAATAGCTTCGTCTCGTCGAACTACACGAGTGCAATGCGCGAAGTTTGCGTGTGGACGACTTGTCTTCGAGAAAAAGTCGATTATACATATGCGTTTTTACGACATCGTGGGAATCACTTTTTTTGGCTGCACCTAGACCAAATCTGGCATCATATTCGGTTTCAGCACGTCGAATAACCAAGGGAAATGATGCAACATCGTTTTCTTCGCGACCAATGCTCACGAAAAACTCAATCATAGAGATTGATATTCGGGTTCGATATGATGGCATATAACTTGAGTACACATTGTCGTAGGCCGATGAAACCGCGTGCAATAGCTTCGTCTCGTCGAACTACACGAGTGCAATGCGTGGAGTTTGCGTGTGAACGATTTGTCTTCGAGAAAAAGTCGATTATACATATGCGTTTTTACGACATCGTGAGAATCACTTTTTTTTGGCTGCACCTAGGCGAAATCTGGCATCATATTCGGTTTCAGCACGTCGAACAACCATGGAAACTGATGCATCATCGTTTCCTTCGTAACCACAGCTCACGAAAAACTCAATCATAGAAGTTTATTTTCGGGTTCGATATGATGGCATATTACATGAGTACACATTGTCGTATGCCGATAAAACCGCGTTCAATGGCTTCGTCTCGTCGAACTACACGAGTTCAAAGCTCGAAGTTTGCGTGGGAACAACTTGTCTTCGAGAAAAAGTCGATTATACATATGCGTTTTTACGACATCGTGGGAATCATTTTCTTTTTGCTGCACCTAGACGAAATCTGGCATCGTATTCGGTTTCAGCACGTCGAATAACCAAGGAAACTGATGCAACATCGTTTTCTTCGCGACCACAGCTCAAGAAAAACTCAATCATAGAAATTTATATTCGTGTCCGATATGATGGCGTATAACTTGAGTACACATTGCCGTAGGCCGATGAAACCGCGTGCAATAGCTTCGTCTCGTCGAACTACACGAGTGCGATGCTCGAAGTTTGCGTGGGAACAACTTGTCTTCGAGAAAAAGTCCAGTATATATATGCGTTTTTACGACATCGTGGGAATCATTTTTTTTTGGCTGCACCTGGACGAAATCTGGCGTCATATTCGGTTTCAGCACGTCGAATAACCAAGGGAAATGATGCAATATCGTTTTCTTCGCGACCAATGCTCACGAAAAACTCAATCATAGAGATTGATATTCGGGTCGGATATGATGGCATATAACTTGAGTACACATTGTCGTAGGCCGATGAAATCGCGTGCAATATCTTCGTCTCGTCGAACTACACGAGTGCAGTGCGCGGAGTTTGCGTGTGAACGATTTGTCTTCGAGAAATCCTCCATTATACATATGCGTGTAGTATCGGGAAAATTTTAGAGGTAGTATTATAAAAAATGGGAGTCTATCGAATATGGCAGACAGATGTCTACGGCATTTAAGATATTCTATTAAGGTGTAGGATTACGTTGTGAACCTAGTTTTATGATTTCATTGAAGTAGAGTCCACGCACTCTGACTAATGGCGCCTGGGCCATTAGCTGGCCCACTCCGCCACGTTTGGGGAATTTCCCAGAGACGGATAATGGCGAACAGGGCCCCATAACGGCGGTGGGGAAAGAGGCCAAGTTGGAGGAATCGGGGGTGCGAAAGGTAATTTTTAAGATTAGCGGTCAGTTGGAAATCGTGGAGTAGAGTAGTTATACGGCAGAACATGGAAGTTTCGGCGACGTCCCCATATGAGGCATTAGACGTACAAGTTTAGATAATTAGAAATTCTCGTAGAAGTGTAAACATTTGTATTTGTGGTGAGTCTTCT